>NW_010315917.1:6002-6840 GCF_000700745.2 Antrostomus carolinensis
TCAATGACCTTGGGGAGTGGGATTAATTTCACAAAAAGTTAGATGTTTCCACTGTAAGCATCCAAATTTGAACAGTCACACTAGGCTTCCCTTTATAGTCATTTCGAAAGATAGGCATATTCAGTCTATGTTCCAATTTAATGTTAGATAATATCTATATTAATATCAATATATAAGATTACAAATTGCCTACTTCTCACCACTGACTATCCAGGGAGTCCAGGAAATACTTCAGATGGGGACTTTTACAGTATAAACATCTCCATTTGGTTATATACATCTTTTTATGGCAAATACACAAAGTGTATGTATGCAATAGAGATGTATGCAAAGAATGAAGAAAGGTGCAGCTCAGCTTGCCTTTCGTGAATATTACATGTTTAAAGTTGAATTCTGTTTTTATAAAAACTTTTCTTCATAGCAATTATCAAATGAACATTTGGTAAGAAGAGTTTTCAAAAGGCTCCATACAAAACTAAAGTTGTAATTGCAAATGATATCACTGGAAACTCTGGCAGAATCCAGAATGATTCATGGCTGTGGGCTAATGGTTCATATTAACAAGCCTGAAGACTCACAGAGGAAATGTTTTTCCAAGGACTCTTGCATGTTGGCCTGTGTTCTGGAACAGAGCTGATTCACAGTTTCATACTTCTTGATTAACGAAGTGACAGTGCCACCAAGAGTTTCCAGCTCTACTGAATGGTATTTGCGACACAGGGTGTTGAGCTTCTCACGGGTCGAGTCAATGCTGCTCTGCTGAAGCTGAAGGTCTTTTTGTGTGTCCTGAAAATTAGGTTATGACACAAATATGGCATTTGTAAAGAAACAAAAGAGC
>NW_010315917.1:6851-11095 GCF_000700745.2 Antrostomus carolinensis
TCAAACATCCCTGCTCCTCCCATATGCTCTTTTCTCCTATGGTCTATTGCAAGTCCTAGACCCAGCGAAGGGAAGAAATACAGGATCATGTTTCCTGAATTTTCCAAATGAGATAGATAAATCCTAGAAACTAAAGAGCCATCACAGAAACGTGAAAAATGCTGTTTCTGAAGGTTTATTACTCTATTAAAAAATAAATAAATGTCAAGGCATATTGAATAGCAATAACGATTTTCAGCAAAGTCTGAAGGTACATGTGAGATGCAATATGCACTGGTATTTAGTGGGATTTGTGAATGAAACACAGAATCACAGAATGTTAGGGATTGGAAGGGACCTCTGAAGATCATCTAGTCCAATCCCCCTGCCAGAGCAGGATCACCTACAGCAGGTCACACAGGAACATGTCCAGGCAGGTTTTGAGTGTCTCCAGAGAAGGAGACTCCACAACCTCTCTGGGCAGCTTGTTCCAGTGTCCCACCACTCTCACAGTGAAAAAGTTTTTCCTTATGTTTACATGGAACCTCCAATGCTCCAGCTTGCACCCATTGCCCCTTGTCCTACCACTGGACATCACTGAGAAAAGCCTGGCTCCATCCTCCTGATATTTGCCCTTTACATATTTATAGACATTAATGAGGTCACCCCTCAATCTCCTCCAAACTAAAGAGACCCAGCTCCCTCAGCCTTTCCTCATAAGGGAGATGGTTCCACTCCCTTAATCATCTTTGTGGCTCTGTGCTGAACTCTTTCAAGCAGTTCCCTGTCCTTGAACTGCAGGGCCCAGAACTGGACACAATATTCCAGATGTGGCCTCACCAGGGAGTTTTCATCTGAATAAAGAGGAATATTTGCTTGAAAATTAAATTTGAGTTGGCTAGTATGTCAACATTAACATGTGCTCACACTGAAAAAATCTCCATGTGGTTTGTCATGTTATGATGTGCATAATTTTATACAATCAAGAGAGCTCTAGGACGTAGACAAAAGAATTGCTATATAGGAAGATTGAGGACGACTTTTGAGGTAGAATTTTGTGTCAAAATTGAGATCAGTCCAGAGTCTTTTACTGTGATGAGTTATAAGTTAGTAACTTAATTGCAAGGGAGTCAATGGACTCGTAAACATGCTGGAGTAATGACTGAAGAGTTCAGTGTAACAAAACTGGTTCTTGTCACGACAAAGACCATATAAACTCACATCATTCTGATTCTATGATTCTATAATTATTCATTATAACTTTCTAAATGGTTTGTATAAAGTCAGTAGATCAGAACTTTTTTTCATTGGTGGAACTTCTTAAAGAGTATCACTATTATTTGCTAAAATTCTAGCAGCTGTGCAGGAGATAGATACGTATTTTTTATCTAATGAAAATTAAGGATAATGCTTGGCAAAAATTCTCATTAAAAAACAAAGATCACTGCATGAGAAAAAGCATATTAATTTTCTTCAGCACCAACCTTTACTTTATTTAGAGCTTCAGGATCCAGGTTACGTGCACAGTTTAAGAGAGTCTCTTCCACTTTTGTTAACCAATCTGTCGTCTGATCAATAAACTTCTGTAACTGCATCTTCTGAGTGTTGAAGTCTTTCAGCATCTCTTTTGCTGTCTCCGACATTTCTTTGGCATGTTCCAACTTCTGTCTTAAATCTGATTCTATAAACTAAAAGCAAAATATTATGTATTAAACCATTTAAAACATTTGTTATGGTGAATGTTTATTTAAAAAAAATGGAAAGTAGGAAAGTGACACACAGTGATCATTTTGCTCTCTTTATATCTGTTACAAAAGACACGTAAATAAAAAATATCAACCATTAAGGAGTAAGTCTTAGATATGTTAAGTTTTAGTAATCCAAAGGGACACTAATTTATAAAAAGCCATACTGTAAACTGCTGAACTGTTGAAGTTATTATCCACTTCTGAAAAATTAAGCAGTTGATCTTTTTCCTTTACTAATTTGCCATATATACAGAACATGACCTAAACACAACTATCTCCATAAAAAGAATCATCAATTGGTGAGACTTAAGAGCACTGAGGCTTAAAGTGTCTCAGTGTAAAGCAGATTAAAATTGAAGGCAATACAAAAATAAGTTAGAATATTGCCCATTAACCTGTTCAAAGACAGCAATATGCAAAATTACAGTAGATGTTATCTGTGTACATGTTACTAATAAACAGTAAATCAGATCAGTCATAGTAGGGTAATACTTATAAATGAGCAATTACTGAAAATTCTACTAAGGAATTGTTTATGTTCTTAGAATATGAGCTGATCATCCTGTAGTTTACTTATTTAGCATTTGAATGTCAGCAAATAATCTTGAGGATTTATCTTTAGTTTGTGAGGCTGTATTTTCAAATTTTCATTTATATATCAACTACAATTATTTTATTGTATTGATTTAAATTTTTTATTGTATTTAACTTATTTAGTGGTTGGAAATAGATGTGTGTTGGTTAACTGATATTCTGCAAAATAATTTGCTCTAAGCTTCACCCTATAAGTGGACAGATATTTATTATGAAACATATTATTAAACCTGAATTTTCTGAACCTCTCATGTAAAGGAAACAATTTGGGAGAACATTAGCACTCCCATATAATTTGGACATTGTTGTACTTTAGGGTTCTTGACCCATATCTGATTGGTAATTTAGGCTTATGTGTATGGTCATGGCAAAACATGGACAAGGCTTGAGTGTTCTATTAAGTTCTGTTAAAATCTGATAAACAGTTTTGAAATAAATATCTATTGAGATATTTCCCTGCCTGTTGAAATCACAGAAGTCAGCTTATCTTTTAAAACTTCTGACACTGAAAGTTAATAGTCTCACATAACAATTTCCATGTGAAATCAAACAGCCCAAAATAGTCATAGTTTAGTTTTGCATCTGCCCTAGAACATAAAAAATAAGGACCTAGCCAATAACAAAAATTCAACAGCTCACCTTCAGTGTCAATATTTTACCTCTCTCTTGTAACAGCTAGTTCAGGGCACTAATTCCAGTCCACTAAAGAATACTTTTGATTTGATAAAGCAAATGAACGTATTTTACTGCATTATAATTCTTTCAAAGAGGCATACTCTACGAACTCACATAAAATGTGGTTTAACATTGTGCAGTGTAGAGAATATAATCTGTCTCATATCTGACCAGCTACCTTATAAACTATTTACTCTATTTCAATTTAAGTAAAAAATACTTTTACAACTCTAATGTTCAATTACTTTATGGCATTTTTTTCAGGAAAAAACCAAAAAGTTAACTAAGAGATATGAACAAAGAATAGTTATGATACATATAAATAATGCTGTATCTGTCACCTTGAAAGAAACAGGCAGTACAGGAGAGACATAAATTTCAGGAGAAGTTTTTTCTTAGTCATTTGAACACAGTCTATGATTACCAATAACTTTATTTTACCTGGAGATCTGCAGGAGGCTCTTGACTATGGGTCAGCTCTTTAAGATCTGAAATTTTGGAACTAAGCTGCTCCAACTTCAGTTCTTTATCCTTGACTTCAGACTGTAAAATAAATATGGTCAAAGTTTCATACCAAACTACAAGATGGTTTTAGACCTCCAGAAGGATGCTCCATCAATTGTAAAAATGAAACAAAATGTAAACAAAGTTTTGCAACCAGAGGGAAAACACTGTGTTTTATTCTCTAAAAATCTTCCATCTCTTTTCCTTTATTAGACTAAGTTCAGAGATTTTTTTTTCCCCCTCCATTAAAATAACCACACACATTTTTATAATTTAAAATGCACTAACAGCTTTAGTTTCTTAAAACTGGCTGAATAAAGATGGGAATGCTATTGTTTATTCAACTGGAAAAATCTACTGCGGTTGTTAGGCTCCACTTAATGGCATGCAGAGTATAATACATGTGCTCTCTGGATTTTATTACAAGGAAGTGAGCTCTTGGAAAAAAAGGCACAGAAATATATTTCAACCTCAAAAGAGAATTTAAAAAATGCTGCTATATATGCACTGACATATCTGGACCTTGTGTTTATTGTGGTCATATAAATCAAAGTTATAAAGAAATATTGTACTTATTAAAAGACTAATAGCAAAATGAAAGAGAAAATAATAATTTGTATAATTGTAGTTCTAAAGTATAAAGCAAGTAACTGGTGTGTGTATCCTATTACCTAAACTTTCTTTTCTAAAAAATTGAATCAGATCACTCTAATTGGAAGGAAGAGGGGTGCAGGACAGTTGGAA
>NW_010315918.1:0-16052 GCF_000700745.2 Antrostomus carolinensis
CTAGCCAGGGTCAACCCACCACAGACTGTTAAAAATCAAGATAAGAAAGGGAAAGAAAGACCTCAGAAAAAATAAATAAATAAATAAATAAATAGCCTTTGGGCCTATCTGGAAAGATGAAGGAAAGAAGAAATAAAATTATATGGGACAATTCTGAATTATAAAAACCTGACTTATTATGAAGCCACTTCAAGTAGTTATTTGCTCCCTAATAGCAAGTAGAACTTTCTAAAATTAAATTTCTTTGTTTCACTTCACATATATACCATAAAAAAGTCACCTGTATTCTCACTCTCATTTGTTAATGGAGATTCATACAGTAGTATATTATGTTGGCTTAGGGACAGTCATGATGATTTTAATTCAAATCCCTGCATAGTACAGAACAGATATTTTTTCTCATGTAAAGTTTCTTTGAAGTACAATAGATTGAAAATTTACCACAATCAGTGTTGAATTGTTCCCCTGCATAATATCACTCAGTAATAAAAATTTACATTTTATTGCTACCCTGAAATTTGTTTAGCCTTTGGATTCTGTTATTCCTTTATGTGCCAGACTAAAGAGCCCTCTATCATAAATTTTCTATTCCCTAATCAAATATTTATAAACTTTGATCAAGTAATGACTTAACTGTAACTGTAACTGTCAAGTTAAATATATTTAGATCTTAGAATCTCTTGCTACATAGCTGGTATGTTTTCCAGTCCTCTGATCATTCATATGTGGCTGTTCAAATAATATGCTTCCTAACTTATCAACTTATCATATTTCTAGAATTGTTAGTATTAGATCTGGACTCAGTTTATCAGAATAGTCTAATTGGTATTTTTCTATTTATTACCCTGAGACTTTTTTGTCATTGATGAGTACCTAGAACACTGCAAGATTAGTTCAGTCTCATAACTGCTTTTGCTACACTACTCTTTACAACTACTTTTTTTTTGCACCTACCAGTAAATTTTTACTCAGTGAAGGGTGACAACTTTTTAATCAACCTATCAGAATGTTTCAAATCTGTTGTATTGCACATGTTTAAATAATTCATCTTTTAAAAACCCTTACTTTTCATCCAAATGTTGTTAAAATGTATCAGATTCATTAAAAATATTATTTGCTTAGCAGACTATTTTCTGTAAATGCTGACTGTTTAATTTCCTGTTACATTCCTTACAAAGTGATTGGCCTTTTTTAAAAATGCATCTCCACCAAGTTGTCTGCAGCTTCCTGTGCTACAAGAATTAATGATGTTAAACGTTAATGTGAAAGTGATTGTCCAGAAAACTTCTTGATCTCCTCTTTTGTGACTATAATATGAAGTTTATACTCCAGCCGCAGTAGCTGGAATTCAACCTATATTTTGAATGATTATTGTAAAAGAAACAAATTCATTATTATCAAGCTAGTTAAAGCATCTGTTTTTTGTTCTGTTTTGTTTTTAAAAGTGTATAAATATTTTTAAACATATCTTTTTTGATGTAATTAGACACCTTCACCATTAAAATTGTAAAGACTGATGAAACATGTTTTTTCTGTATAAATTATGTTAGACACGTGTCAAGTCTAGATCAAGATAGAGAGAGTAAACACTCCTGACTTGTTACAGTATTGGCATCATCAGTGAAACCAATGGACTGTATGAAAATCCAGATCCTGTTCAAATAACCATGCTGTAATTAGTCAAGTCAGGGATATTTGGGGAAAATGTGGCAGAAATGTTTCCCTCTTTGAGGGATCCATGCAAAGCCCAGACATAGTTGAAAAGCTTGGACTCAGGAAAACAAGGGTAATTCATACCTCAAAGCAAACATGCTTTGTTTGTACCATCTTTGCTTTGGTCAATGTCAGAACTGATATAAAGCCCAGTGTAGCCTTAAGACTTGACTTAGACATCCATGATGGCTGTGTAACAGGAAGCACTGGAAACGTTTTAGGAAAACCACCACATTTAGCTGTTACTGATCATATCATAAGAACAGATGAGATACATGGACACAATAGGTTGGGCTAAATTACACTGAAGGCAACATGTCTATGAAAACTGTTTAAAGCTGAATGAGTCCTTGAGGTGTCCACCTTTTGCTCCCAAGTCAGATGTGCTAGTCAGTTTGCCCTACCTCCAGATCTGGATAGACCTTGAGACTTCTCTTTATGACAATGTAGATGCAGTTAGTGTGTCCTAAAGAAACGATGCAACAGAGAGATGACCACAGCCTATTAGAAAGTTAGTGTGTTGCACAATAAAGCAAAAAAAGTGTGAACATTGAAAAGTGCCAGAATGAATTTCAGAAATTCCATCTGTTTGAGTAAGTAAACCCTGACACAAAACATCTCTTTGGAGATAATGAGGTTCTGCACATTATTTCCATGACCTTACACAGAAGTAGTTCAATTCCACCCTGATTCACTGTGGAGAAAGAACAGTTCATTTCCTGAATGTAAATTCTCTTTTTTGCTTGAAAAATATGTGTGGATATGTCATGTTTTTATGTTCTAGTTCAATATGTGGGCATACTTATTTAGCCCCAAGCAATGTGAATGCAATTAAAATGAGTTTTCTGTTAACATTTTCATCAGAATTGATCAGTTATTGGAAGGCAAATATGGATGGCTTGAGTAATTTAATAATCTGGTCAATGAGCTGAGGGAAAGATTCTGGATCCAAATGGTTTTCAAATTTCTTTTTTAATACTAGACAATATCCTTATGATTAAGGAACTCAGTTACTAGACAATATCCTTATGATTAAGGAACTCAGTTGGATCAAAGAAAGCAGAAGGAGGCATTAGTTACATTGCAAGCCAGGCAAACCAAAGTACCTTGTTTGTTAATCAGCCCCTGCCTCTTGCTCTACAGACATGCACACATGAATACAGGTATTTATAAAAAGTGGGACAGAGATGCACTCCAAAGTGGGTTTATGGTCAAGACACTTTTGATCTTGACCATTCCTTGAGAGACCCACAGATTACCCTTATATTCCTGAAAGACCAAGCAGTAGAGAAAAAGGCAGTCTATATAAAGCTTACCATTAAAATCAACACTTTTATGAGACACTTCTTCCAAATATAAGTGTATAAGTTTTGAAGGACTTTTAAAAAATTATTATTATTTTTTTAATTTTAAAAGGAAAAAAATGTTTTTTTGCAATATTTGATGATTTTTCTCAGCTAGAAAAGTTAACATGCAAGACAACTCTTTATTACATTTCAGGTAATAGTAATGCATGTAGTGTAAGTGTGTACATAAAGTAGGCAATTCAGGGTCTTCAGTAGTATGTAAACATTTGGTTTGTATTATGTTGTAATGATATGATTCTCTGTTTTCTATTTAAGTAGGAGAAAGATAATTGTATGACCTTTAAACCTCCTATGTTTTTGTTTTAAAAATTACCAAGATTTATACTTTGCAGCTGTGCTTCATGTAGTGTTTTAAAAGGACTTAATGAAGTTTTTCCAATGAATGCTAATTGTAGTTTACAATAAAAATCTGAATCTAATCTGTCATAAAGACCTTTAATTTTAAGGTCTCTGTCCTACAACTGGATTCATGCCAGTAAATTCATGTCCATCCCTCCTGATTCCATTTATAACATCGATGTCTAAATTAAGAAGTACACACTAGGGTAGGATCACTAACTAGAACAGTGGAGATAGACAGATGTGATCATACAATTTTTTTCGAAAAAAAGTGTATGGGTTTGCTGAACATTTTTAATGAAAGACTTGTAGTTTGTAAGCTTCTGTTAAGAAAGGGGAAATGATAGAATATTTATATTTACTATGTTGATCAAAAACCTAGTTGTTAAAAGTATATTAATAATTAAATGAATTCTGCCACTTTTCTAATTATATAATTCAAGAAAATAAGGATGCAATTTTTGTCAAATATTTAGCCTAAGTATACTTGAAAATTGCTACTGAATTATCCTTCCTTTCTCTGAGCATTTTATGATGCTCCTTATTGCCAACTAAACATATAGTCCATACTAATAATAACACTTTGTCTGCTAGTTAGTTAAAATTCTACTGCTACTGGACCTTTCTCTAGGGAAGTCACCATTCAACAAAACCTGAAGCTACCTCAGGTTAAAGAGATAACTCTGCTTAATCTACCCACTTCAGTTCCCTCAATAAAAAGTACAATATGCTAATAAGTATCACTTGAGAATAAAAATTGAAATAATCATTTATGAATTTATCCACAGCTGACAGCTTTATTAATCTCTGTAGCTGCTATCATTTGATAAAGAACAATGTCTATTAAAAATTCTTCAAATTACCTAATTAGACATTCTGCAGCAGAAGTTTTGCTATTATAACAGAGAGTAATCAGGTAAAAAACCAAAACAATAACATTTGTCTTGGAAAGGAACAGTTCTTCCAGAATCTTCCTCATTTATGATGATCTAGCTACAAAGCAATGAGAGGATAATGATTCATAGTCAACAGCAATATTCTGGCATGTAGCTATTATTACTAACAGATGAAGAAGAATACTTATGTTCAACAGGAAGTCCCTTTTCCAAAAATACCCTGATGTACCAGTGTTACAGCATGCACAGGCATATATCCCAGATTGTGCAAGCACTCTTTAACATGAGAGCAAGAAGGACTTGGAGAGGTTAGTTTATATACATGACTTCATTTTTTGTTTTTCTCAGAAGAGTCCTAACTAATTTCGACAGAACTAAATCCAGTGGAAAGTCTTCCAGTGCAATTCCTTCCAAACACTAATAATGCTTGAATCAGTCATGTATCTTGTACAATGGGGATGGTTTTTATCTGATCATTGGTAGACAGCTCAGTATGAGCTAGTCACCACAGGTTAGGACAAAGTAGGACTTTGTTCACCTCATTCTGGAAATAATAATAAAAAAAAGATCTTGAGGAACTGTGATTAAAAATGTCTACTTCCTTCAGCTGACAGTAAAGGGAGCCTAGGCTAAGCATCTAACATTACAATCACCTGAAGTTGAGTGTGATGCCTCTAAAAAATGTTCTTCCATTGTGATTACTGGTGGTATGTGTAGCTTTATCTCACCACCAGAGAATCATGGATCCTCTATTCTTTCAGTTAACATAGTAAATACTGTGGGAATGAATAAAAGTAATTACAGAATTTTGAAACTTCATTAAATCTGCTTTTTCACGCTACCTCTTTAGTCTGATCTCTTTTGCAGATGGAACTCAAAAGTCTTTTGATCCTCTTTGCTTCCATTAAAAGACTTAAAAGGATGCTAAAAGTGGGACCCCCCACCCCAAACCTGTGCTAGGGCTGGCTAGGACAGTTATCTTTTCTCATAGCAGCCCATACAGAATCATAGAATGGTTAGGGTTGGAAGGGACCATAAAGATCATCCAGTTCCAACCCCTGTGCCATGGGTAGAGACATCTCCCACTAGACCAGGTTGCTCAAAGCCTCATCCAGCCTGGCCTTGAAGAGTTCCAGGGAGGGGACATCCACAACTTCTCTGGCAACTTGTCCCAGTGTCTCACCTCACCCTCACATCTAATCTAAACCTACCCTCTTCCAGTTTAAAGCCATTATCTCTCAGCCTGTCACTACTAGCTCCCTATAAAATTTCCCTCTCCAGCCTTCTTGTAGGTCCCTTCAGGTACAGGAAAGCTGTCATAAAGTCTCCCCGGAGGCTTCTCTTCTCCAGTCTTGAACAGCCCCAACTCTCTCAGCCTGTCCTCAACGGAGAGGGACTCAGATCCAAGCCTTCTGATCATCCTTGTTGCCCTCCTCTGGACATGCTCCAATAGCTCTACATCTTTCTTGTGTTGGGGGCTGCAGAACTGGGTGCAATATTCCAGATGGGACCGCATAAAGGCCGAGTATAGGGGAAGAATCACTTCCCTCGACCTGCTGGCCACGCTTCTCTTGATGCAGCCCAGGATACAGTTGGTCTTCTGGGCTGCAAGCACACATTGCTGGCTCACGTTGAGCTTCTTGTCCACCAGTACCTCCACATCCTTCTTCTCCTCAAGGCTATTCTCAATCCATTCTCCACCTAGCCTGTATTTGTGCTTGGGATTGCCCTGACCCAGGCGCAGGACCTTGCACTTGTCCTTGTTGAACTCCATGAGGTTTGCACAGGCCCAGCTCTCAAGCCTGTCAAGGTCCCTCTGGATGGCATCCCGTCCCTCCAGCGTGTCAACCGCACCACACAGCGTGGTGTCATTGGCAAACATGCTGAGGGTGCACTCAATCCCACTGTCCATATCTCCAACAAAGATAAACAGTGCCAGTCCGAATACCGACCACTGAGGGATACCACTCGTCATCAGTCTCCACTGTCTCAAATGCCTTGCACAAGTCCAGGAAGATGACATCAGTTGCTCTTCCCTTATCCACCAATGCTGTAAGTCCATCATAGAAGACCACCAAATTGGTCAGGCATGATTTGCCCTTGATGAAGCCATGTTGGCTGTCACCAATCACCTTTCCACTTTCCGTGTGCCTTGGCATAGTTTCCAGGAGGATCTGCTCCATGATCTTGCCAGGCAAAGAGGAGAGACTGACTGGCCTGTAGTTCCCTATATCTTTCTTCTCTTTTTAAAAATGGGGGTTACTTCACTAGACTGCTGTGACTTCTCATATATGATGTATAGTGTCTTGGCAACTTCATCTGCCATTTCTCTCAAGACCTGAGGATGCACCCCATCTGTTCCCATGGACTAGTGTACCTTTAGGTTCCTCAGATGGTCTCAAACCTGATCTGCTTCTACAGTGGGGGGCTCTTCATTCTCCCAGTCCTTGCCTCTACCTTCTGCAACTATAGTGTTGTACTTTGCATTTGTGTCTAGAAAAGTGTTAATAAAGCACCAATATTTTGGCTGAGCCATCCTCACACATCACCAAGGCTGTCTTTCTAACACTCAGACCACAAAGCCAGCAGAATGGGGTTGTACAGGAGGTTAGGAAGGGACATAGCCAGGACAGCAGAAACAAACTGACCCAAAAGGTTATTCCATATTGTATGGTATCATGCTCAACAATTAAAGGTGAGGGAAAAAAGGAGAGAGAAGAGGGACCTTTGTGCTTATGGTGTTTTTTTTCCAAAGGAACTGCTATGCATGTTGACAATCTATGTCCCAGGAAGCAGCTGAACATCTGTTTGCTGATGAAATGTGGTGAACAAATATCCTCCTTTTGCTTTGTTTCCATGTATGGCCTTTGCTTTTCTTATTAAACTACCTTTATTACGATATATAATGTTAATCTCATTATTCATAATTTTTTTCTACTTTTTAAAAATATTTTCACCTCTCCAGATTTCTATGTCTTTTCACATGCTTAATCCAAGGAAGTGTGTACCCAAATTAGTTCTTATCCAATATAATGCACAACGTATAAGAAATATAAAATAAACTAAATATGCCCTTAGCAAGTGTATGTTATTTGATATTTATGCAGTGAAACTGTACTTAAACTTGACTTTCCCAAAGGTTACTCTTACTGTAATAAATTGGTAACATTTTGGAGCCAAAATGGTAAACCTTTCTTTTTTTTTGTTTGTTTCCAAATCTGTTTCCACACTTGTTCATGGATTTGTCTTTGATATATCTGTGGACCTCTATTTCAAGCTTAGTTTAGTTAAAATCTTAAACGTATTGGATGATTGGTTGGCTTGCTGGACTTAAGTCTACCATGAAAATTGTCATGACCTGAGCTTGTAGTGTTCTATCTCTCTGCCCTGTCATAGAAATTTGAATGAGACCCGAATTTTAATAGCCATTTATATGGTTCCCAAATGCCAGGCTCAGTCAGCTTGGCTATGTCCTTTACAATTATGAGTTGAATTGCTTCCTTCTGCAGAGGAATGGTTTTTACGCTATGGTATTACTGGATATATAACCTGAAATTTTAAATTCTGTATTTCCTTGTCTTTCAGCGTAAGAGTGAGAAAAACATACATATAAATTATAACTTTATCCTTCTCCTATCCCTCCTCCTCCCAGTCTTATACTTTGTGGTTTGATTTCTACACTGTTGGTGTCTGGGTTGGTAGAAAAGTTAAATGTTCTGGGTTCTTCCTCTCCCTTTCTGTGCACAGCACTAACACAAAGCTTCAGTTTCTCCAGTGTCTTCCAGAAAGGTTTTATACCAAATGAATAGCAAGCTGGGAAGCAAGACACCCATTTCTTTTGCTTTTAGAAGTGTTGAGAGAAGATACTGAACATAAATAATTCTGGTGCCTTCCTATCAAGGAATTCTGTATTTTTCATAAAAAGGCTAGAAAAAATCACGCTGCCTGTAACCATTATTTGTTCTATTAATATATTTTCTTTACAGTGTCTTCCTTCCAGATAGACCCATTGGGGTGGCCTCTGTAAGGAGAGGCTGGGGCTGCCCCTTTGCTGGACACAGCCGGGTCCAGTCAGCTCCAATGAACCCACTTCAGGCTACACCTGAGCCCCTCAGCCAAGCGAGTGGTGTCTCTGGGAAAATGTATTCAAGAAAGGGCAGAAAACACCACACAGGCAGAGGAAGAGGGGATAAAAATAGTGAGAAACAACAGAGGGAACACCAAAGTCAGAGGAGGAGGATGAGGAAACAGGTTTTCCCTACTGTCTGGTGGGGAGACCTACACTAGAGTGGGTTTATCCTGGTACTTATTCCAGCTATTCTTTTATAAGAAAATACCAACATGAGTCAATGTGAAGTATTTTAGTACTCAAGTTTTTTTTTACTGAAAAGGATTGAAAATCATGAGAGAGAACACAAATTCTGTGGGATCTGAAAAGAACAGTGAAAAGTCTGATGATTCCCACTGCTCATAGGAACGAAAATAATGGAGTGAAATGGTAGTTCTTGTTGTATCATACAATCATTATCAGCTCTGTGTGGGTGCTGTGTGAAGCTCCAGGAAGCAGAACCCTTTCTGAAAATTCTAGACATGCTGAGACAGTGTCCATACAACAGGTCCTTTATGTACAGGTTGAATTAGTTAATCAGCAGGAGATGTCTCATGCACACAATGAACAAAGAAAAGACTCAGCTATCAGTATTTCTGAAGAAAACTTATTCTTGAAAATACTCTCACTATTTGTTTGTAATAATTATGAATTCCTGCTAGTGACCTTCTAGGTATCTGCAAAATGTTCCCTCTGACTTGTGTTTGAACTGACTTCTGGAAATAAGGTGGATTATTTGTACTCCTTCTGAGTTAGGATAAGTAAAAATTTGACCTCTACTGAAATAATGCATACATTTGAGTATTCCTTGTTTCCCACTCTGCCGCAGTACAACGCTTTGTTTATTTCTCTCCAGACCACATTAGAATGAAATGTGTTGTCATCAGAAACCATGAAGTACATCATAAAATGCCACATGTTAACCCTAATAGTAATGGATGCAACTTCAGGATTATAGCAGAGGTGTCCTTGCTCAGACTAGAGTTGGAATTCAGTGCCTTGAAATATTAAGAAAAAATTACTCATAAATAATTAAATAAAAGGGGAAAACAATTTAAAGATAAAAATCAAGTGTGGAGGTAAAAAAACCAAACAAAACAACAAACCAAACAGAGTTACAGTAAGTTTCTCTATAAAACCTCTGGACCAAGATGTCAATATCTTAAAAAATCAAAGAAATATAAATAAGAGGAATCTAGGAGATACTAAATTTTTTTTTCTTCAGTAAAACTAAAGGCAGCTCAGCAGTGTATATGTAAGCATAAATCCAAAAGTAAAGTTTAAGACCTCATAACAAAATAAGACTATATATATTATAACCATACATCATATTTGAGAAGTTGTGTCAGTCCGGTGAAGTTCCCATGGACTAGAAAAGGGGTAACATAACACCCATTTTTAAAAAGGGAAACAAGGAAGAGCTAAGGGACTACAGGCCAGTCAGTCTCTCCTCTTTGCCTGGCAAGATCATGGAGCAGATCCTCCTGGAAACTATGCCAAGGCACACGGAAAGTGGGGAGGTGATTGGTGACGGTCAATATGGCTTCATCAAGGGCAAATTGTGCCTGACCAATTTGGTGGTCTTCTATGATGGACTTACAGCATTGGTGGATAAGGGAAGAGCAACTGATGTCATCTTCCTGGACTTGTGCAAGGCATTTGACACTGTCCCACATGACTTCCTTGTCTCTAAGTTGAAGAGGCATGGACTGGATGGGTGGACCAGTCAGTAGATAAGGAATTGGCTGGATGGTCACACTCAAATAGCTGCGATAAATGGCTTGATGTCCAAGTGGAGACTGATGATGAATAGCATCTCTGTCGTTGATATTGAGACCAGCGCTGTTTAACATCTTTGTTGGTGACATGGAGTGGACCAGTCAGTAGATAAGGAATTGGCTGGATGGTCACACTCAAATAGCTGCGATAAATGGCTTGATGTCCAAGTGGAGACTGATGATGAATAGCATCTCTGTCGTTGATATTGAGACCAGCGCTGTTTAACATCTTTGTTGGTGACATGGACAGTGGAATTGCGTGCACCCTCAGGAAGTTTGCCAGTGACACCAAGCTGTGTGGTGCAGTTGACATGCTGGAAGGATGGGATGCCATCCAGAGGGACCTTGACAGGCTTGAGAGGGGGGCCTGTGCAAAACTACTGGAGTTCAACAAGGACAAGTGCAAGGTCCTGCACCTGGGTCAGGGCAATCCCAAGCACAAATACAGGCTAGGTGGAGAATGGATTGAGAGTAGCCTTGAGGAGAAGAAGGATGTGGAGGTACTGGTGGACAAGAAGCTCAACGTGAGCCAGCAATGTGTGCTTGCAGCCCAGAAGACCAACCGTATCCCGGGCTGCATCAAGAAAATCATGGCCAGCAGGTCAAAGGAGGTTATTCTCCCCCTCTACTCCTCTCTTATGAGACCTACCTGGACTCCTGCATCCAGTTCTGGGACCCTCAACGTAAGAAAGACATGGACCTTCTAGAGTGTGTCCAGAGGAGGACCTCGAGGATAATCAGAGGGGTGGACCACCTCTCTGTTGAGGACAGGCTGAGAGAGTTGGGGCTGTTCAAGACTGGAGAAGAGAAGTCATCAGGGAGGCTTTCCAGTACCTGAAGGGGCCTACAAGAAGGCTGAGGAGGGACTTTTTACAGGGGCTAGTGGAGATAGGATGAGGGGTAATGGCTTTAAACTGGAAGAGGGGAGATTTAGGTCTGCTATTAGGAAGAAATTCTTTCCTGTGAGGGTGGTGAGACACTGGAACAGGTTGCCAGAGAAGTTGTGGATGCCTCTTCCCTGGAACTCTTCAAGGCCAGGCCGGATGAGGCTTTGAGCAATTTGGTCTAGTGGAAGATGTCCTTGCCCATGGAATGGGTGTTGGGACCAGATGATCTTTAAGGTCCCTTCCAACCCATACCATTCTATGATTCTATGACTCTATTATGAAGGCAGAAGATGGGAGATAGTTGAAAGTACAGGGCTATTACTAAGTTGAGGCTAAGACTACAGTCATGGATACATGAATAAAAATGAGCCACTGATACAGAAAAAAAAAATGATGCAAATCAATTAAAATAGTTGATTACCCACTGGAATTATATTAGCTAAATGTTAGTATTAAAAGAAGTTTTCTGTGCTTCCAAACATTTAAGAAATATAATGAATCTTCAAAGATTTTTGCAGAATTTACTGCTGCAAAGATGTGATCCTTGTGGATAATAACAGAAGCCCTGTGTTCAAAGGTTGTGATTTTCATGTGTGCCAACACAACTTTAGATCAATTAACATGCATTAAATTAATGTAGACCATAAACCATGTGTAGAAGTGGATCTTGATGACAGAATGTTTGCTGGCTTACAGACCAATGTTCAAAATTTTATTGTAACTGTAATTATCCAGAAAGAATGGCCAGGTAACAGTTTAGGATATTAACTTGTATGTATAAAATACAAATGCTTTAGTAGAAGTCCTCCACTAGCACATCAGGATTTTATATAGGTAACACAAGTTTGCAAGATGTAGAGAAGAGTCTATTTTTAAGAATGTTAGCATAGGCTTTCTTGGCAAGCATTAGGGAGTGGGAGAGGATCTGGAATGTCGTAGTCACAATTCATTTCACCACAGAATCATTTTCTGGTGTAACATAATCCAATATAATATGGTATGACTCCACTGCTGTCAATTAAGAAATTAACGCAAAAGTTCCACAATAACATAGGAAAATGCATCAGCTCCTCCTAAATTGCATATATCATGTCCAACAGAAGTGGAAATGCTCCCATCATATACCTTATGGGAATAGGCTTTTGCTGTAGCTACAAGCAACAATTCAAGCTGAATGAAAATTCAAGAACAGGAAAAATATTACAGTGTAATTATGCATCTATGTAAAAAATAGAAGGAACAGTGTGTATATATATATATGTAAGAATAATAACCTATATATTAATCTCAGAGAGAAGAGGGTTACAGAAAACCCACTTCAGACTCTATATGCACTTCTGTATACTCTGTCTGTGGGATTGTTGACCTGCTGACACTGACAAACCAGAGTCCTCCCTAAAGGCAGACAGGTACCACCTCTCTTAAATGAATCACTCAACACCTGCAGCACTGGGCTCACCTGCCCTGCTGGCACTGCTCCCTGGCAGTCAGCTTGGACAAGGGCTGGAGGCCTTGTCTGTGGGTGCCTGGTGGGGCTGTCCCAGGTGAAGTTGGTCAAGGCAGTTATGGTCTGTTGGCACACTCAGGGATCTGACACCTGGTAAATCAGGATGTATTTTTTCTGTCCCACATCAGAGGATAAGCTTACCAGTGGAAAACCAGCAGATACCAATTTTCCAAAAGGGGAAATATTGCCTTATCAGCAGTCAGTTGCTTCAATGCATATGGTGATAGCCAGAACTGGGTGAACCTTACTACAAGCATTTCACCAAAGGTACTCTTGCTCCCAAACCTGGCCAAGCTTAGGAGTACTGACTTGGATACACTTACCTTCTGTGCTTGAGCTGGGAATATGCAGGAAAAGGAAAAATTATTTTAAAAACTTAGAGTAATTAAAAAAACCCAACAAAATCCCATCAATTTGGAGTCTAAACCACAGTTTCTCATGTCAATGGAAACCCTGATATAGACAAATGTACATACACAAATTCCTTTTGACAGCAGTCAGCTTTGAATGTGACCTGTACCCTACAGACAGTAATGTTTCACCATGTATGAAATACAGCAATTTGAAAATAAATGAAATATTTTCACAGAAAATAATTTCTATGAACTGTAATAATATAAGGTTTCATCCGACTTGCTATGTAATTAATTGTCCAATCTCAAAACAAAATTGAAATTTAACTGAAGTATTTGCTATACTAAACATGGATGATTTATTTTTTCCATATTTGTCTTAAAGCAGGGACCCATATTCCTAGATTGCTTTTACACAGTATTAAGACTTTACCTAGAATATCTTAAAAGTAAGAAATAGGTAAGTTTACAGTAGTGCTGTTATCTCAGCTACATTATATAAACATAGGATTTTCTTGTAGTTTGTCAATAAATGTGTTTCTTTAAATGTTATTGTTCAGGCTATATGCATATATATTCCTGGCTAGCAATTATTGTCATATCACACTTATAATTATATTGGAAAATATCAAAGCTCTATGCAAGAGGCAAGGATTTCTTTTGAAATGTCTGTATTTCACAGCAGCTTGTAAATTTTACTTAACACTGAATTAGTTTTATTTTAATCCCATCTCTCCCCCCTCGTCCCTTCCCCTCTAATTCTCATGAATTTGCTCTTTCACAACATATACTTCTAAAATGCTGTACACCTTAAAATACTAGAAAAGTCAATGCCTGTCTTTGCAGATCATTTTAACTTCTCTCTGAATTAGAACATGTGGCTGTGTCAAAGTGAAGACTTAAAATAACAAACAGCAATGGTGGTGTGTGTTTGATTAAATAGCTCAACTGAAGTACATCTACACCAATGCTCACAGCATGGGCAACAAATAGGAGGAGCTGGAAGCCATTGTGCAACTGTAAAAATATTATATAGTTGCCATCATGGAAACATGTTGAGATGACTAGCAGAACTGGAGTGCTGCAATGGATGACTGTAAACTATTCAGAAGGGATATGCAAGGAAGGAGAGATGGTGGGGTTGAATGTGATTTTTGTCAGCCATCTTGGGCATAGCAATCATGAAACAATAGACGTTTTGATTCCTGGAGAAGTAAGGAAGGGAGTCAGAGAACTGTTACCTTGGGCTTCTGGATGGTAGACTTTTGCCTTTTTAGGACCCCCATTAACAGAGTCCCTTGGGAGGGAGTACTGAAGGACAAAGGAGTCCAGGAAGGCTGAACATTCCTCAAGAAGGAAATCTTAAAGGTGCAGGAGGAGGCTGTCCCCATGTGCTGAAAGATGAGCTAGCAGGGAAGACCAGCCTGGTTGAACAGAGAGCATTGACTGGAATTCAGAGGAAAAAAGGAGGGTTTATGACCTTTAGAAGAAGAGGTAGGCAACTCAGGAGGACTACAAGGATGTTCTGAGGGTATGCACAAGTTGTGCCAGGGGAGGTTTGGATTGAATATTAGGAAAAACTTCTTCACTGAAAGGCTTATCAAACATTCCAGTAGGCTGCCCAGGGAAGTAGTTGAATCACCATCCCTGGAGGTATTTAAAAGATGCGTAGATGTGGTGTTTAGGGTCATGGTTTAGAGGTGGACTTGGCAGTGCTGGGTTTATGGTTGGACTCAATCTTAAAGGTCTTTTCCAACCAAAACTATTCTATGATTCTATGAAATTTACTCTAGCCTCTGTAGAATTTACTCTAGCCTCTGTAGAAAGGCCAGTTACGTATAGGAGAAAGTGAACATTTCAGTATTGAAGGGTAATATGAGGTCTGCTTTCCCACCATTTCATGGTAGAATACATGTTACACTTTTGGCTGCCAGAAACTGTAGTCTCTTCAAAACAAGCAATATTGTGGTTGTTTTCAGGGATCTATAGTTTACTTTGCTGACTAAGAGACTGTTCTAAAAATGGCCAGTACTGCAGGCTATAAAGCCTAGTCTAGCGAGTTGCCAAGTGTTTTCAGTTGCTTCTGGATTCATTATCATTTAGGAGTGTTGAACAACTCCCTGGCTGCACCTGCCACCTCTTTCACTTATGAAACATCTTCCTGAAGGGCCAAAAGCACTCCTTAATTTACCAGAACTGCTTGGGCATGCTGTTAATTTTATTTATCACCGTTGGTAGAGAAGGAAAGTTACAGACTTTTGTGGATTGCTCAAGATTTATCATTTATATGTTATCCAACCTGTGTTCATTTATCTTGTTTAAGCACTATATTTCAATGAGCAAACTCCTTAGTTCTGTTGTCTTTATTCTTTCCTATGTACTTCTGTCTTTTTAATTCTTACTTTTCCTGGTATCTTCCCTTGTCATTTTACATTGTCTGTTTCATTTTAAAATTTTTTTTTTGCTTCCTTTTTCTGTGTCTTTATTAATCAAAAAAGGAAGTTTTGTGTTCTGTTTCCAGTTTCTCAGTTTCTAATTCCCCAGTGTTTTTCTTACTCACTTCCATTGTTTTGATTCTTTCTTCTGCTTTATATACTTATCACATCCTCTTTGCTGCTGACATATCCACAGACTGTCCTGCATTTGCTCATCTAGCCATGTTTTTGTGCAGCTAATCTCTTTCTGCCACTCTAAACCTAAAGACTCTTGCTTTCTTGTTATCTTCTTTTGCACACACTCTGAGATTCAATCCAGTAGCTCCTTATGTGCAAGATAAGCTACAAAATTGCTGCTGAAAGTAAAAAAAGAAAAAAAAACAACCAAAACCCCCAAAAACTCAGCTTTTGACACGTTTTGTACCATCTCAGGATCCTATCCTGCGTATTGTTACCATTAGTATCGTTTTCTGAACAGTAAGGAAGGACAATATCATATGGAAGCATTATAGAAACTTTGACAAGCACAGAAAAAAAGGACTAATTAGACAGATGAGAAATGTGAACTATCTTTATTAACTAATTGATTAGTTTTATGGGGAAAGCAAACTGGTTAAATAAGGGTAATATGGTAAATCTCATTGTATTGGGTTTGCGTGGCAAGGTTTT
>NW_010315919.1:0-10061 GCF_000700745.2 Antrostomus carolinensis
ACAAGTGTAGCGGTGGGCCAGGAGAAGGGGGATGCTGGGGGAGGGGAACCAGGCCGGCCTGGAAAATCAGGTGAGAGAGAATCGGGCTGTTCAAGCGTGAGATTTGCAAAGAAGGGTGGGAGCAGCAAGGAAATACCGGGGAAGGAGCGGAGGAACCAGATCAGCAGGTGGAAAAGGAGCAGGGAGCTGAAAGGAAGCTGTCTAGTGGGGTGGGAGCTGCGCAGGGGCTGGCCAGGGGAGTGCGAGTGGAAAAGAGACAGACCAACAAGTAGAGGAACAAGTGGTAAAGATGGGCTGGGCAAGTGGCAAAGGGAAAAGGAGAGCTGGCAATCTGGATATTCCCAGAGAGAACCATGCAAACTGTCTTGAGAAAAGGCATCATACTGGAAATGACAGGGACACACACTCTTCATTTCTTGGTGCAACAAGCTGCACATATTGGGCCTTGGTGAAAGTACCTTCACCTACGGTAATAGAACAATTCTGTCAGTAGCGATGCCCGCTGGAGAAATTTCTTTGCCCTCCTGGGATCTTCAGCTAAGTGTCATGTTCTGATAAATCTGCTGAGCAATAGATGCCTCAGATTTCTTTTAAAGTCTCAGGAGCACGTGGGATAACAGACACTAACAGGCCTCAGACAGTGGGTAGGGGCATTAGAGCCAAATAAGCAGAAATCCTTGGACTTCTGGTAAACAGAATTGCAGCAGCTTCTTCTGCAGCATGGGCTGGGGTGAGGGAGCCGGGGCAGAGAGCCTGAGAAGCGAGCAGAGTGGGCTGGGTGAGCTGGGGAGTAGGTTGTTGTTGGCAGAAGGTCAGCAGCAAGTGGATACTCGTATGAATGGGCACTTTGATAGTGAAAAGGACAGGGAGAGGAGATGGGTGACTTTTTTTTTTTTCTCTCAGCCCGCTGTTTTCCTCTGTAAATGTCAGGCACAGATGGAGCTAAAACCATAACTGCCCGTGGCTGGTTAGGGGCATATCTGAAACCACGTTTCTTTTGTAACTCTGAGGGGCAGTTTATGATGAGTATTCTCATCGCCTGAGCCTGGTTTTGTTATTCCAATGTGTTACATGGTCACTAGTGTTTCCTCACATAGGCTTAGGTAGACCTTGCAGCTCCACAGGGTGGATGAATGAGACCAAGGGCACCTAGGCCCTTCACTTGACCAAAGGCAGGGTAAAGTCAGAAGAAGGGTTTGCATGCACCCATCTGGAGATTATGTCCCCCAGCCCCAAAATGAGTCTGGCTGGGATGTGCAAGCATGGCTGGCCCTGGGAGACTCAGCTGGGCGACCCCAGAAGCTTCCAGCAGAGACTTGGCCTGGCAGCCCAGAATCTATAGAATGCAGAGCCGGGGCTCCCAGAGGGATTTATCTTGCTGTGTACACTGAGCTGAAGCTGCAAGATGCTGCCAGCTCCAAGAATCCAGACTCTCCAGCGACCTTTTGTGCTGGCCAGTCAGTCCCCAGGACTCAGTGACTGTGTGTCTGCATGTGCCAAGTGTGTTTCCCGCTGAAGCCTGCACATTTCTCCCCTCTACTCTCACCAGCTATTCTTGTAAAAAAGAAATCGAACATAGCTTGTACTTGACTAGTTGCTCCTTTGAGTAACGATTAAAATACCACAATGTTAATTCAGATAAATGAACCTTCAGAAGGGTAAAATCAGTCCAGTTCTTGCAGTTCTACATGGGACATGATTACAGGTGGTTCCTAGGGATCTTTCCTAAGTGTTCTGACAAAAGCGGCTCTTAGATACAAGAAGTATTGGCACGTGAAAGAGATGTGAAGTGTGTGCTATCGGTAGCTCTGATACCTGCCGAATATGAATAGGGCAAAATTTTAAGTGGATTTCGCTCATTATATGATACCTAGATCCTGCAAGGATCACCACCCTGGTGTGAGGAACTGCACTATAGACTTGTCTCAAATATTGCTTGCAGGGACGGTCACAAGGCCACCAGGTTCTGGAAACCCCGACTTGTGAAGGCGCCCTGCCCGCGGGGGTGTTCTGCCCAGACATGCCCCTGCCCCAAGTGCTGGGGGGCACAAAGAGATGTGCCAGTGCTATGGAAACCACAGCCCTCGAAGGGGTATTTAAGGAGGACCAGCACGGGTAAGGGTGAGGAGGGAGAGAAGGAGAGAGACAGAGAGGACGACCGTCTGACCACACCACACCACCGCTGGAACAAGCAACTGAGACCTCCTCGCACCCCCCCTCACCGTCGCCTCGCTGCACGACCTGTGGTGGTGACTAGTCTTGCTGCCCTATCCTGACTCCTTGCTTGATTTCCCATCTTTCATTCCATCCTGTCCTATCACTATCCTCTTTATTACTTTTTTTTTTGGTAATAAAAGGTGTTCTGGGAGTACGGCATGTGACCTCATTTGTGTCTTAATCTCGCTCTTGGGATCATATCAAAACCTTCCCTGATATCAGGTCGGGACATTTAAATGATCCTGACATCGGATTGGGACACCTGGCTAACACCAAGAGGACCTCAAAGCCTCAAGTATGTGCTCTCTAGCTTAGACGCACAGCATATTGCCGTGCTTTGCACATCTGGGCTGGAAGAACCTCACACTAAGGAGTTACACAGCTCATGTCATTCCTAACAGGTGAGCAAAGCCAATTTGCCCACAGCATTTACATCTGAGCTAAACATTTCCAAAGATTTTCAGGCTTCCAGAGTCCGGTCTGTCTAGCTGAGCCTGTTGTTGCAGAAAGACTGTAGTATATAAATTCACATATATCCACTCTATGATTATTTCTAATTGCCTTCCCACTGTCTCTGTTCCGTCCAGTGCCTGCAACTGGTTCTCGTGCTTCATACTGTTGCAGGCCTTGCAAAGGACATAGAAGACATTGCTACGTAAATGGAATTGCTGAGCTAATTCAGGATGGGCAGACAAGTCTCCCTGCACTATTTGCCAAAAATTAAATGAAGAACTTCCATGTATAGTAGGTGCCACTGAGTTTAGCCTGTCTGGAAGAACTGCCCAGACAAATCAGCTGGGATTACACCTGCTGAATGTGAACTGACGAGATTAATCCAGTGTGAGCTTGTAACACGGGAAATGTGTCCTTTTTTGTAAATTACTTGAGCGGGAGGCTGGAGGGCTATAGAAACTGAGATGGCAACTATTAGTTGGTCTTAGGGATGGAGGACATCAAAGAGATTGGGCCTCAGGCCATGTGATTAGCAGAGCCATTGCTTACATCAATGGCATAATATAAAAAGAATATATAATAGCCCCTTGGGAGTGACCAAATGCATGGTCATCTGATAGCATGTGCAAGCTGAAGCCCAGGAACTGCAACACACAGGAGTTAAACTGCCATCCACAGACCCAGCATATCAGTCAGTCAGGATGAGTGATCTGTTCCTCTGAGGTTACTGGTATAGGACTGGTCTAAACCAGGCTGGTGGGGCTGAAGGTCTGATCTGTGTGTGGACAGCAATCTTTGTCCCTTCACTAGGCCATCCTCCTAGGCAAAATAAATATTAGACAGCGTATCAGTGAGTACAGCACCACACCACCCAGTCTCCCTGTGACCACTGGATGCACTGTGTAGAGACAACTTTAATTCCAAAAAAAGTGACAGCTGCCCTGCACCTCTACTTCTGGTGCTGAGGCTTGTCGGAAGCTTTGTAACTGGAAGTAGGTCCCATGGTCCTTCACACCAGACATCATCCCCTGCCCTTACAGTTGGAGCCCCACCTTGTTCACACTGGTGGTAGACTGAGTGCCTTTAGGGCAGAAGTCTTCCCTCTGCCCATGGGAATTTAAAGCCATTTAAAAGTGAATAAAGTTTCATAAAAATTTAAGAGACTATACCTCTGCTCAAAAAGCGTGCATCACTGAGGATATTTAAAACAAATAAGAGGTCTGTGAAAGGGTATTAGCAGACAGTCATGGATGAAATTTTCATAGCAGATGAAATAATCAGAAAGGTACTACTGTCACAGAGCTTTTCAGGGACCCTTCACCTCAAAGAACTTCAAGAAGTGAATCTAAATGAGGATGGAGTTTACAAACTTGGGTAACGTGACTGAAGGCTCTTCCCCATGAACACAAAGGAGCAGAGGCACAATGACAGGCAGGGGAAGCCCAGTAACCTCACCAGAGACAGCCGAGCCCCTGATGGGGCTGCTCCAAGGGCTGTCACAGGGGAGCCATCAGCTCCATGAGCTAGGGGATACCCTCAGCTCACTCAGTGGAAGACTCTCCCCATCAACTCCCCCTCAATCCCATTACAGACTCAGAGAGAATTACTGCTTACAGGAGCTTGGGGCTCACTATGGGAAGTTGGAAAGAACATTTTAGGGTTGTGTAAGACTTACTATGGGATGTTCAGGGGAAGGATCAAAGATAGGGGAAGGAAAAGATCAAATTAGACTGGGGAGACACAAGTGTGGAAAAAATACAGAAGAAAGCAGATAAAAGGAGCTGGACATTTGTAAACAGGTTACTGGTCAGTACTCTTGTGTTGAACTGCAGCAAGGGCTGGGGCCTTTGCCAGACAGGGCCCCATCCCTGTGGAGAGGGATGGTTTTGATGTGCTCAAGGACACAGCCAAGCTGTGCCAATGACCTGTTGATCATCAAGAAATGCAAAAGCATTCAGAAGTAACTGAAGTGAGAACTGGAAAACAACAACAAATCAGAAAACAAATGGTGTAATCATCAATGAAGTATTGCCTAAACAATCCTGTAACTAAGGACATGGAAAGGTACTGGGGTAACTGGAGTTGGCTGAAAAAAGACCCTGGGAAGGAAGGACCTATAACCCTGCTCCAGGATGCAGGACCATCTCTGCAACCTGTGGGGAACTCATGGAGTGGAAAAGAGTCCAGGGAAAACCATGACCTGCTCACGACCCTCTGCTAGGACAACACAGCATGGCAGGAACCACCACACTGATGCACCCAGCCTCCCTCCAGGACTGCACCATCTGTCCCACAGAACAAAGAGCTTGTGAAAGAAATCACAGCACTAGCCTGCCCAGCTCCTCTCCCTCACTGCACCATCTCTCCCATGGCACAGGGAAGTTATGTAAAATTGCACACATCTTTGTACTGAGTATGATCGGAGGTGACCTCTGTGGGAAGGTCATAGTGGCGCTGGACACAGCCACAGCTCCAGTAGACTGACAGTGGGATACAACTGAGCACATCAGCCAAGCTGGTCGTGCCTCTGAGCCCGTCAGATCAGTGTATAGCCCCTCTGAAAGAGAGGCATTTAAGAAAGGGCAGAAAGTGCCAGCACAAAAGAAAAAAATAACCAGGCTGGAGGAGGAGGAAAGAGAAGACCATGCCTGAGCAGGGCCCAGAGCCATGTAGCTGCCTGAGCAGGGCCCACAAGGCATGACTCTAAAGGGACTGCTATTGATGGAGGAACCACCACTGACCCAAGTCTCCTGCACTGCCCATTGCCTCACCGAAGTGACTGAGGGTAATGTGTGGCGAAGGGATGGGAGAACAAAAAAAGGGGGAGAGGTTTGCAGAGGGAAGAACAGGTGTTTTTTCTGAGGGTCTGTTTGCACTTTATTACAGAACCAGCCCTCTGAATGCTCTGCAAGAAGAGAGGGTTTCACTTCCACAGCCCCTTCTGGGTCATTCTGTGTCACTGTCAGGGAGATTATTGTACATCCAAACTAGACTGTTCTGGTTCAGAAATACAGACAAGCCTTCTACCAGTGAATTCCTGCTCCTGGTCCCAGTAAAACATACTTGGAATTGAAACAGAACTCAGCAGATCTTCTGAATGACCCCAGGGGTGAAAATAGAAACTATTATCACCAGGTCAAACCCTCACCCGAACACCACTCTGAGATTTATTAAAGACCACTTGAGCATCTTTGGTCTCAGCTCTTCAGTTCTTATGCCTCAGGATGTGTCTGTGTTCAAAAGGAAAGCTCCCTGGTTTTGTAGGACCAGTCAAAGATTTTGAGGGATTCTCAATGTTCAGATCCTGGAATGCTGCTACTCACATGTTGTGACTGGCTTGAATCAATGTATTGATGCTAACGGGTATGTTTCTATCTTTTTATGTGCTGAAGGATTCGGAGTTGAAGGAAAGGAAGCTCCTTCAAGCTGCCTGTGGGCCACAGCAGACAAAGCTGAGAAGCAGCACTATCCACTGGAGGGCAGTGAGAGGCTGGGGAAACGTGCGGTGAGACTGAAAATGCTTCTGACTAGAAAGGGGCGAGGAGAGGCGTCTAGATTGAAGTTGAGGTGTCTTCTCTAGGCATTTAATTTTTATCTTGTTCCTCAATACCTCTTAACCAGCAATTAAAAAAAAAATATGTAGTTGGCAATAAATTAAAAGTTGGTGAAATCTCCCAACTTGAGACTGCTTTGCTCATGACAACAGGACAGACCAGGAAAAACAAGTGCTGGTCTTTTTTAGGGTTATGTTCCATTTAGGAGCCAGACTGGCTGAAAAGGTCTAATTTGGTGCAGAGTATGGATCCCTGAGCTAAGATCTGCTCTGGAATGGTTCCTAGCAAATTCAGCCCTTAAAAGAAATTATTGAGAAGAAATGTTAAAAGCAGTCGGAGTGAGAAGCTCTTGTGTATTGATTTTGCAGATTAGAAAATGTAAGAGACTTTTTCTGGTGTGAGGTTCATCTAGGCCATTATCTCTTCTGAGATTGGAGGTGAAAGTATCTTAGCACTGGCAAATGTGGTGGAGGATGCTGGGTCCACCTTCAAAGACATCACACTGTAAACTGAGCCCTTATTTGGTGCTTTAAGTGAAAGATAACTCCTGTTGCAGTGGTCTTCACAAAGTTGACCGGAGAGGTGTGATTAGAGCAAGCGCAGGTGAAATAATTTTGGATTAAGGGAGGATGCTTCTTTTTTGGAGAAGACTGTACTGTGCAGGTGTGTATGTCAGTGTGTGCACACCTGCAAATGTCAAGGTGGATTAGCCAGTGAGTAGGGTAAGAGGCTTGGGAGCTACATGGTGGAGCTCATAGGTCTGGGCTGGCTACTGGAGAGACCAGAGTGGTCTGACAGTCTGACAGGGACCAGGAGTTTCAAGCCAGTTACAGGAGGGACCATCAGGGCAGGTGCTGACTGAGACCCATCTGTGTGTACATGTCTCTGTGCATGAGTCACAGGGAGACCAGGGGATCCAGGGGCAGTTACTGGGGAGATCCATAGAGCATATAGGTAGACGTTGTGTAGGGTCGTGCAAAGTAAAATGGAAGGTCAAGGGTCCAGGGTCAGTCTGAGTGTCTAAGGCTAACTACTGGAGGAACCCATATTGTATGTATGTACACACTGCACACTAACAAACCTTTAACTGCCAAAGAGGGAGACAACATTAGGCTGTTTGTGCCCCCTGTGTTTGTGTGGCCAGCTATGTATATCTGTGTGTATACATATACACATGCATACAGTGCACAGCACCTGTGGGTCTATTGGGAATACACGCAGTAGGTCACCTCACTTCTGACTGCATCTGGCAATGTGGGCCTGCGGCAGCCTTGCCTCTGTTGAGCGACCAGATTTGACAGCTCTCAAGCCAATGAGTTGCTCTCACAATATAGAAAGAAGCTCCAGCATTTGCAGATGAGCGGCTCTGCGCTAAGCATGCCATTCTCACCACACACTTCCAAAGCTCTCCAAGGCCCAAGCCCAACAGAGGTCTTCAGGCTTTCTCAGGTGCTGTGCTGCCCAGTGAGACAGGGAGGACATGGCCATTCCTTCCTGGGATCTCACGCACCAGTTACAGCAGGCAAGATGAAAACCTGATTGTGCGGCAGGCAGCAGGAGCTCAGGTCCTCTGTGACACCTGGCCAAACCTACCAACTGCTTACAATAATCCGAGGTCATCAAAGAGCACTTCTCCCTTAAACATGGCAAATCAAAAAGTCAAACAGACAAGAAAATGGCAACTGGTTCTGGGCAGTGGGCCACCTGCAGTACCTCTGGGCCAGTGCAGTAAGCAGGCTGGATTGTAACGCATTGACCGTGCTGGTAGTGAACAGGCTGTTCCTGTAACGCATTCGAGTGGTATCTCTACGGGGACAGGAGAGATACAGGAGACTGTTTACCTTAATGACTTACTACCAGAAGGTGGGTAGATGTTTCCAGGTGTAGTTCTCTACAGTGCTTCTGTTTGCTATTGCAATGTTTTCCCAAGTTCACAACAGCAACCTCTGGCCACTGCTGTGGGTGACCTGACTTATGGTTTCTGACCTGCCTGGCTGTTGGTGGGGGCTTGCTCTAGCAAAGCCTGAGAAAGAACTAGAGTGGAATCACAGAATCACTTAGGTTGGAAAAGACCTTTAAGATCATCCAGTCCAACCGTCAAAAGGAAGGAAAACACGTTTTTACTGCAAACCCCGGAGAGGCTGCAGCAGCCAACAGCAGCGCTGTCGTGTTCTCTGTAAAAACTGTTCCCCTGCCAAGTATAGGGGTGGCGAGGAGCTGCTTGCTCCCTGCAGGGAAAGACCACACATAAGCTAGGAATGACTAGGAAGATCTCAGAGTTCCCTTCTCAGCCGTATGAAAAATACAGTGTGAGTCTGAAGAGATGTAGGGAGGCAGAGAGAGGGATAAAATAGGCAGAACTGGCAGGAAGCCACACACAACTTTCTAGAGTACTAACGCTCTAAGTGGATGCACCCTGGCCTCTGTTCAGATGAGTATTTGTCTGTACTGCACGTGCAACAGCCATTTAATCCACCAACAAAAGGTGACTGTGGATGCAGTGCAGCAGAATAGTCCTGAACCTTCAACTCGCAAAATTTATTTATAGTGTAGAAACGCAGGGACAGAATTTGTAATTCTAGCTAACTTGAAAAATTAAAGATCTCTGGGGCATGTCCAACATCCTCACAGTTCTTAAAAAATACCTACTCCATAAAACTGTATCTGTAACGTTTCCATCTGTGTGTATTACTGATTTGGCAGAATTCACATATTAACATTCAGAGTATGACGATGAATATTAAAGATTTTCCTGGATAAGCAAACAATGAAACTACTTTTCCTTCCTCAAGACATATGCTATGGTCTGTCAGGCTAAACAGGTGTGATATATAATGAGGAAATTGCTCTTTACTCTTTAAAAATAAAACATTGCCAATTAAATAGTTAATACTTCGCATTATATACACAGAATATTTTATGCTGGTATCAGAATTACCAGAGAGAGCTTTTTAACAGAACAGCATTTGCTTTTTTTCCCTTTCCTTTTAATTTTCATAATAATTCTTATAGGAACTTTCAGGCTTTTGTCTTAATTATCACTTAAGTTGTCATGCACATCATCTTTCTTGGAAAGAAAGGTGGTTTCTTTGAAACTCCTAAGGACCTTTGCAATTTTATCATTTGGTCAGTGCTTATTTCACTACTGCCTCAAAATTATTTTATTGCCAAAGAATTCAAAGCACAAGCAGTTAAAATACTCAGCTAATTATGTTTCTCCTTTCTCCCTTTGTATCTGCTTGAGTGGCCCTTCTCTACACAGACTGTAGTCCAACAGGGCTGCCAAAGCAGAGCTGGAGCACTATCTAGAATGTCAAACATCTTATAAAAGTACAAGAATGCAAATTTTCTAGGAGATGAGAAGATGAAGCCCACTGTATTTTCATCATTTCTCATTAGAGGGCTCTTAAACCTCATTACTTTCACCTTGGTGACTAAGACCATTGATGACAATGGTCATCAGTGCTTACAACACAGTATCAGCTCCACAATATTGTACACTGGTATCTAATTTTGGATATATCACTGAAGACCACTTTGACTATTTAGTAATAATAATCAATAAGAAGTAACCATTGGTGTGGAATGTATGAACAAATCTTAATTAAAGTTTTAAAGTTTAGAACTGACCTATCCATTTTGTTAGCGCTAGTAGTGAACCATGACACAAAGTACACATATAAATATACAGACGTTCAGCTACAAGCAATGATGGTTTTGTACTTTTATTAGCATTTCAGTCACCATAGGCAGTACTGCCCCAAAAGCAGCCCACCAACCCTTGCACACAGATGCCTACATGTAATGACAAATTGGTGAAGAAAGCATTCTGCATCA
>NW_010315920.1:0-10699 GCF_000700745.2 Antrostomus carolinensis
CTGGTCAGCCCAAGAGCTTCCTCTCCTCTTCTTCACTGCACCCCCGGCCGCTGAGGGCGGGAGGGGGGACCTCACGGTACTCCCGGCCGGTGCGGGGTCTCGCCGGGGCTACAGTCAACTCTCCAGGCACAAACATCCATCCACACTTCTTGCCCGGTAGCCTCTGGCTGTCGAGCTATGGGGAGTTTTAAATTTGGCCTCGCTGACTTTCAGTTTACCACTTAGACCGTGGCAGTGTTGGACTGGAAATTCTGCTGGGGAGAGGGGAAAAAAATATAAACAAACAAACAAAAACCACCCCAGCTTTTAATGTCTACTTGGGCTGAAAGTGCCATAAGAACAACTTTTGTCATTCCATTTCAACGCTTATGGTTATAGTGGTTGCTGGAGTTTTCAAGTTTTTCATTTAGAAGCAGGCTTTTCCAACTTTTTGGCTCATTACATCCACTGAATAAGAGTGTTCCCCAGTCCACAGCTTAATTTAAAACCAAGTGGACTTGTTCCAAACTCTAGGCAATTTCTATGTAATTCCCCATCCCCAGAACAAGTCTCTGCCTTGATTTGAAAGACTGAGCCCATTGACTGCTCAGGTCTCAGCTGGGCTTGCAGCTCACAGCTCCTGCTCCAGGTTTGCACAGAAATCCAGTTCAGATTCTTCTCCTGTTTCCCGAGGAACGAGCTAAAAAAGTAATTTGTCTGGCACCGTACACATTGCATCATCTAACACCTACCATCTGTGACAATGAAAAGCACTGTGCGGCTAGTCCCAGCGTGGGCAATTGCACCCACCTGGAGTCTTTCTTAGTAAAGTAAACTATTCCCTTCCATCCACACCTTGGCATCTTCTTTTCATCACACGGTTATGTGATTAGTCCTGGCATGGCCGTTCAGGATTTGCACCATTGGCAGATTTAATGACAGTAATGTAATTTAAAACGACAACTTTGATTTGCAGTGTAAATTCGTGGCTTGAGATGGAAAGAATATTCTTTCTAGCAGCTGAACGAGTGGAAATGAGCACTCTAATAGTAAACTTCACCTTCACGTTTCAGCCTATGCAAAGCTGAATGGGTCCTTGATACCTAGCTTGCACCTTCCTGAGGGCTTCTCAGTGAAATACTGGCATCACGGTGCTAAGCATCAGGAACATCTAGAGAAAGACACTTTCCATCAAAAAACACCTGGTAGTGTCTGACACTTTAAATCCTCAGAGTTTCTCCATACGACCACAATAGCACATGTCTGCGTAACACAGAGAAAGCAGGAAAGAGGACAAAGGCTGATCTGGAAGCTCACCTTGATTGAAATCAAAACATATGGCAAAGTGGGTCAAGAGATCTCTTCCTTTCCTTACAGATATCTGAGTCTTAGCTAAAACACTGAAAACTTTCTGCTGAAAGCATCTGCTTTTCACAAAGATGTGCATGATGTTAGAAGCCTCATTTGTCCACTAAATTTTAGAAGCAATGTCAATAGAGAATCTTTGACCAAATTTGTTCACAGCTTTTCTTCATACCTAGTTTTCCATAGCTCAGAAATTAATTTCCCAAAACTGAGTTTACATGCACAGAAACTAGTTTTGTGTGACATGGCTTGGGTTTTGATTCCGTGAGTCCAAAATAAAACTGCAGACAAGGTTAACACAGCTGCTTAGAGGACAGATTATGCTCTGAAGCACCTATGACTGAAAAAGAAAGTATGTCAGTTTTCATTTGACAAAAAAATAAATGTGATTTAATGTTAATATTATTTCTGTCTCAATGGCATCTTGAGGCTTAACTAAGGTTTCCATTGCAATAAGCACTGTACAAATACAGAGAGATACTCTTTGACCCAAATTGCCTGCTGTGTTTGATGCCTTTGATATTAATCGGGTATAACACTTTAATTTCTTGACTCAACCTTTGCTGTTGAGGTAGAACTCACAAAGACTTAGAAGGGTGTGAGACAGTTGGTGAATACAGCAATCTTGGGATGACCACTGTGACTTCTTTTAAAAAGTCATGAGCTCTACGTTAATCACAGCCTCAAAGGTGCCTATTGTGTTGGTTTCTAGACGGAAAGAACAGGACAGCATGGAAAGAAGGGACTGATGGAAGATAAGCTATGACCATTTACTCGCCACAGGGATATTTTCCTTATTAAAAGAACTGTGAAGTTGGAAAGGCTTATTTCAAGAATTTGTTTGCTGTTTTCTTTCTCCTGATTTTATTTTCCCACCAATGCTTTATTTCCTACATAGTGTCTGGAATTACAGCCTAATCTATGTTTCTTGTGACATATAAACAAATCCATACTGAAAAAGTAGGTTTTTACTATTACTTTTCTAGTCTAGACACACAGCTAACCTAGAAAGGAGAATTTGCTTTCAGATTGCCAGTGATGCTTATCCTTAAAATCCTCAATATTTCTTTACAGCTGCTGGCTCCACTTTGATAAAAAAAAAAAATAGATGAGGAATGGACTGGAAGCTGTAGAAGTCAAATTTCTACTTTCATGTATCCTCTTTGCTGTCCAAACAAAAATTGGTAACCTAATGAAAGAGAGAGCAAGGGGGATGAATTTTCTTTTAAAAAGAAAAAGTGAGGGTTAGGGCTATAGGAAGTTAAAAGGACTTCTGACTGGTGCCATATTCAAATACTCTCATAAACAAGCCAAAAGTATTAGACCCCAATTAGAATCCTAATTCAATCAGTAAATGTTCAAGGTAATTTTGGGTAAAGAAGCTCCCAGCAGAAGATATAGTTTGTGCCAAAAAGTAGAAAGCTGCCCATAATAAATTTACTCTCACTAAGGTTTTTTTTTTCTTTTGAAAAGAACCAATTTCCACCTCTGAAACTGCCTTTTAAGCAGTCATTTCAGAAGCCACCTGAAGGAGATGATAGTTACTTGGATCTCATCAGCTTCTACCAGGAGTTTGCACTTCTTTCCAAAGATGCCCTTGAAAAATTCTGACTCTAAAGCTCAGATTACAAAGTAAGCAGACAAGGCTTTATGCAATTTGCTCCCAAGCGCTTCACTGTTTTTGGTCCCACTGCTGAGTAGAATGAGACTGAACTTTTCAAAAAGCAACCATCACCCCTTGCGCACCAGTTGAGAAGTCAGCTTGGGCTGAGCTTGCTGTGTTTGTTTCAGATACACTGTAAATACCAATTTCTTCCTCTCGGCCTCCCTAGCCATCAGCAACAGCAGCTCCAGGGAGATGTAACGTGATTCCAGGAAAGCAAAGAGAACTCAACAATAGCTTAAAGATTTTTTTTTTTCACCTTTTGCTCCATTGTTGTTCCCGAGCTATTGAGCTGCCAGACCCTGGCAACTGAGTGCCCTGCATCCCTACTCCTGCTCTAAGATCAGATTTCCATTAGTGATACTGAATTATTTAGTGAATGCATCGAAGATTGAAATCAACTGCTTCTAAGCTGTGTACCTTCTCACCCTATCTTTCAAGTCTGCACAATGGCAGACATATTGTCATAGGTACTATCAATCCTATAATTACACTAGAAAATCCATGGAGTTCAAAAATAATAATTCATACCTCACTCTCTAGTATTGAAGCAATACAGTATATAAAAAAATCTGATTTCACAGATGTATGCAGAAGAAGGCAAACAGAGAGCATGAACCCAGAAGAGTTATTCTTTCACGCACATATGCTAAAAACTATTGAAAACAAAGTCAGTGTCCCAGAACTTGGTCTTAAGCTTCAGTCATCAAACTGGGAATACATGTTGTAACTTTACACATTTGACTGACTCTGTTTTCTACAAGGGGATTAAAGCTCTTGTGCTAAAAATTATTCATGTGCATATATCTGCATGTTGCAGTTTGAAATCCACAAATATAATGTGACACAGCAGGCCTTCCCAGATCCCCACCATTTAAAAGAGTGCCGTTTGCCTGTTGGCTTCTCTCACTGTTTTCTTCTTTTGTTCTGGCAATCCTGGGAATGGAAGTCCTACATATCCAGGATTTGAAGTCTATTATATATAAAAAAACTAGCTACAGTAAAAAAAAAATTGGCACTATAACTTTTTTTTTTTTTTTCCTATTTAATGAACTGGAATTCATTTCACTACAGTTTTAGAGTTTGGGGTGAAGTATAAACCAAAACAAAATAGCATCTTACTGTGAAGGGCTGAGTGAAAGCTACCATTTTTGTTCTGTTTTCTGTTTTTTTTGTCACTACATATTTCTGGGTAAAAATCAAAGTAAAACGCAGAAACAAAGTGTTCTTTCATTGAAACAGAATCAATAAAAATGACATTTTGATTTGGTTTCAAACTTCTGGCAGAAAATTACTGAAGAAATAGAATGCAAATTTCCTTTTCAGTTTCTCTCAGGAAGAACCTGATTTGCTAATACCTAGTTTTTCTCAGGGCCCTATACCCACATGCCTAACTACTCTATGAATAAAGGACTAGCTTTAGAAGTAGAGAAGGTAGTATTTCTAATCCCACTGAATCAGTCCTTGATACTTTGTCAGTTAGTATCAGCCGTAGTGCTAAATAGCTTTCCCTTAGGCACTGAACTGGTCCATTTTATGCTCAATGACAAGACAGCAATAACAAATTTGAGGTGCTACCTACATAGCAGGCAAGCATTTGGAAAATGGAAAGCATTCTGATCATTTGCCTATGAGCCAAATCATAACACACAACCATTCTCCAGTTAAAAGTAAAACTATGGTAACCACATTTTGAAATACATAATCAGTACCTTTCATTCTAATGATGCTTATATAATTAAAGAAATATTTCTTAATATATTCTCTTAAGAATGGATTGCTACTGTTGTGGGGAGTGGCCATTAGGACACACTCTGCATCCACAGTCTGATGCAAACAGCACAACTCTGAGCTGAATGTATGAACAAAGAAGACATTCCACTTATCAAAATGTTCTCTTACCTTTTAAAATTGTTTGTCAGTTTTAAAGGGTTCACCTGCATAATTATGATGCCAAACTTCACATTTAAAGACAATTATAAGTGGTTTTGACAAGTTTTCCTTACATGCAATCAAATGATGAGATGTTCTCCTTCAGTGCAAGTGTAGAACAGACAGCTAAATCCTTGATTATGAATTTCAGTGAAATCACAGCAATAAAAGAAACACTGAGAATATAATATTGACAGGTAGTTATTAAACATGTTCAGAAATAGCATTACCAAGACTTCTTTATAGCTGGGTCTTCCCAGACTTTAGTGGCTTATCCTCAGTCCACAGTTCAGCTCATCAGCTCACTATTTCAATGGTTACAGGACAAGCTTGCATATACTAACAGAGGTTTTTTTTCTTCACTTTAGCTAGTAACACTCGCTGTAGTAAAGTCAAGCCTGCACTGAGACTGATTGTTGTTGAAGTAACAGCAACTCATCCATAAAGTAGGACATAATAAATTTTAGGCTTTAAAAATGGTCACTCCTGAGAATGATAGGGTTGTAAAGCTTTGCAGGTGACAGTTCGCTAGCTTGGTATTTTCACAAGAAAGTAAAATAAAAAGTGAAATTGTATTAAGGTTAAGTAGTATCCTTTCTCTGCTACCATTTTTAGAAATAACTATGGCAAACGAGAAGTTTAGAAGATATATAATGCACGGACATAGACACACGCACACACGTAATGACAAACCAACATAAAGGTCTGTTAGAAACATGGGAACAGGAAGACAAACAGCTATAACCTGCGCATGTGCAATACCTTGGTCGTTAATATAATGGCCACGATTTTCCCCCCTATAAGAACAAAATTAGGTCCATCTGTTCTTAACTTACTGGCAATTTCTTGCTTGAGATTTGAGCCAGTTGCATGGTCCTCATAAAGCACAATACATCTTTGATGGAAAATCCTGTGGGATGCTGTTGGCTTCAACGTCAGCTTGATCTAGGTTTTCATGCTCAGGAGTTTAACAAAACATGGCATCATCATTCGCAGACCTGGGTCTGGTCTGGTTGTTGTTTAAAAAAAAAATGAACACATTAAAACCCTTTAATATCCACATTAAATATTTTATACTGATGTCTAAGTATGGGGACTACTATGGGCAATGCTAGCACTTCTTGCAAAATGATACAAGTTTTTCCCCAAAGACCTAGTATTATGTGATTGCATTAGACGCACAGTTTTCAAAAGCAAAAACTGAACAAGCAAACAATGGAGAGAAAGTTCTGATTCTCCCACTCCCAGTTTTACAGGAAAAGTTCAGAACATAAATGTTAAAAGGGTGTTAAAAAACTCAAAGTTAATAAAAACATTCAGAATATGTGTTAAAAATCTGTATACTTATATAATACATATAAATGCTAAAAATTTGGAGTCTGTCTCATGAGGTCTTTTTTTCACATTTTTAACTCTTAGAATGGTTAATATACTGAGATAGACTTAAGAAAATAGCTATACTTACATTACATGTTGTTTTCTTCTGTTTTCTCTTCCAGGAAATTCTTCAGTAGTTCCTTCTGCACATCAGGAATTTGAACCTGTTGCTGGTAATAATTTTGTCTATACCATTTATTTTTAAAGTTAAATTATTGAGATTTTAAGAGGACATGGGTCTGATAGAACATATTTGTTTCTGCTTTAAGGAGCAGGAATAATCAGGGTAACTGTACAATCTACAGCTTTTCTGGTCTTTGGGATTATTATTTCTACTGAAAAATGATTGGGAAGAAAAGTCTCATCTTCAGTCTTCTGAGATCTATCAGGAACTCTATGCCTTTTGAAAATCCCTCAATCTTTTAGTATTATTTATGCAACGTTTAAAACTATGGAACACAATCTTAGCTAAGGTCTGTACTCTCTTTCATCCTAACTTCAGTATTAATGATAATTAGTGTACACTGTTATTGATGAAATTATATTAATGGGCTTGCAGAACCTAAGAGGATAGATGAACTTGTACTTCAGTAGCAATATTCTTGTTTTTTCAATTTGCTTTTCAACACTACAAGAGATTACATATACCTCTACTTAAAGCTCTTCAGAATTGTTTTTGCCTCCCCAGGCTATTCCATTTCCAATTACTCAGGCTAAACACTAAGATGTTGCAAAGTAGACCTTTCCAAACAGTTAGATTGAGCTCTGTCTCCCTCTCTGCATCTCTACCCTCTTCAGCATTCTTCCTACCCTCTTTAAATAACCTGCATCCTTCTCTTTGTCTAAATGATGCTAATATAAGACCCTATTAGGACAGCATAAATAATGCATATCTAGGAGATTGTACCATCATCAAGGAGCTGAAAGCAGCAATACAAGATTTGTGTTAGGAACCACTGTTAACTGCCTAAAGGCAGTATAATATTTAATGAAATGTTCTCACTATTTAACAAAATGCTCAAGCTCCCAGTATAATTTGCCTGTTTATGTTTCCTCCATCATATTTTTTCCAGAAGTAGAAAACATGAGTCTTCAACAAGGAGTTTGTTGTCTATGACCCTGCATCACTGTTGTTGTCTGAACTCTTTACCTTTTTTTTTTTTTTTTTTTTTTTTTTTTTGGGACATCTGTTTTCTTTCAGCTGTCTGGGATAGGAAATGAGGAGCACTTTCGTTGTTGGATTGCCTGTCTTTACTCTAGCATCTACAGGTACCATTCATTTTTCAGCTGAAATGTTGTTTTGGAATGTTGTAAAATGATACTCCCTTTATGTCTCAAATTATTCCTACAGTGTTGGTCAAAAAACTGAGAAACACCTAATTTTGAAGCACAGTCATAGGACCAGGTCACAACTGTAATTCAATGCTCTTTATACAGTGTTTTTCCCCTGGTTGTTCCAATGATGAAAGAAGTGCTGGGAATTTATGAACTTGCTTAGTAAGTTTTTTGTGGGCATTTTTATTCATTAAATTGAAAAGTGAAGATGAGAGAAGTTCCTGCAAACTGATATACTTACTACCTGCTCTGGCCAGGGAAAAGTCATCCTTCAGGGAACCCTGCTTTATTAACAGGGATAACATTATTATTCAATCCTATATGAACCCTCACAGTTGGGGTTTTCCCCACAGTCTGTCTAATGCTCAGATTCATTCTGTAATGAATGCCCACATCAGACTGTAGGCAGACATGCATCCAGACCCTCCTTACTGTGATGCCTGTTCTCACCTATGATTTTCCCCAGTGACACAGTAAGCCAGCTGCATAAGCAAGTCAGAAAAATTACCTGGCACTTTACTAGAAGTGATCTAGGAAGGGGGTTTAAGGCAAATTTGGAGGGGTTTACCGTTATTAAAGGAAAAAAAAAAAACACAACAGGTAAATCCATCGGAATTTACACCTTCTCAGGCTACAATAACAATGTGTTCAGAAAAATTAAAGATCATAGGTACTCAGATTCACTGAACATCAAGCTATTGCTCAAGGTGTCACAAAACCGTTACTGATTCTCTGACCACTCTCCTCTGATCACAACTTTTCAAAATTCAGATCTCACCTACTAAGATTATTGAACAAAATTTGATAAACACCAACAATACCATTTTAAAATTCAGGTGCTTTGTTATTTGGGACAGTTGAGAAGAGGAAGAACATTGGATCTGGAACCACTTCAGAATACAGACCACTGTTAAGCTCAGGCTGTCTAAAAAATGAAGACAAATTAAAGAAAATGGAAAGTGATTTCCTGTTCCCTGTGTGCAGAATTGCTTGACCAACATTGTGTAAACGCTAACATTCATAACTGTAAAAGTCATTAACTAAATGTCCTCCAGCTTGAGAAGGTCTGGTTTCCTACATCTTATCAATACTTAAGATGTGGGACAAGACTGAAGTGCTATTTTTGACCACCATTCTGAGACCAAAGTTTGCATCATGACCTCTGAAAAGCATTTGCTTAATTAACCTACGAACCAGATTAAATTAGTCGCTTTTGCTCAAGGTTTGTTTCTTTGTGATAGAGAGCATTTTGGGGGGTTTGTTTTTGTTTTGTTTTGGTGTTTTTAATTAATGCTTCAGAACAGCAGCTAAGAACAGAGATTGAATGGTTGAGGCACAGAAAAAAAAAAAAAAAGAAGACAGAACAGTAGTTCTACCTTAAATATAATTAGAGTTATTGAGTTATTATTAATAACTAGCATATTTAATCTGAGAACTGAAAGCTTCATCAATATTATTGCCTGCTGTGTACTGGTGGTTAAACTGATGGTTAAGAAAAGTTGAATTTTTTATTTTTATTTTTTTTAAATTAGTAAGTGAAATAAATGCTGAGTCTAAGTTCAAGGCTCTGGATGCTAGCTTGCCTTGCAGGACACGAACAGGACACACTCTGCCACCAGAGTCTCAGCCCAGGCATTATGCCTGCTCCCATCCCATGACACACAGTAGTAGTACAGCTTGCTCTTTTGTCCTGTGGTTGCACTAGACCTCATTAGGCTCCTTTATTTCATGATTATGCAAGAAAATGATGACAAGAAAATAACTGGAAGACAGTAGTGGTTGAGGCCTGAGTCAGATTGCTGAGCTGTATCTACAGCCTGACTGCTTGCATAGGAACCTACACCTAATACCCTTGTGGCAAGAAGGTGAGGAATTACCTGCTTGCCTGGAAATTGCATTTGCTTCTTCCAGTCAAGCAGGCTGCTAATCCATGGCCACATTTAGGTAAAGCATGAACACAGCTGTACCCCTGGAGGAGGTAATTTTCTAACTGTTACGCTTGGTTCACACTGAGATAAAATCATTTTGTTGTTGTTGTTGGCCAGTGCGCTGGTATTTGAACTTGTGGGGTAAGCAACTCTGTCTTCTTCTATAGACTAACAGAGGACACAAGCCGTAGACCAGGCTCTGTAGTGCTTTTCAACACTATGCTGACTTTAAAAGGGACAGAAGAAAAACAAAACAAAAGAGAAAACATTTCCATATCTATCTTTCAGGGGCTCAGAATCAGACTTTTGCCTGGTGTCATGTGTATCAATGGAAAGAATGTGGCAGGGCTGCAGGCTGTCCCCTCCTTCTGCTCCCAGTTCCCATTAAGGCCCAAAACATTTGAGAAGAACAAATCTGTTTCCTATTTTCTGCACAATAGGGATGAAACTTTTAGCTTCAGGGGACAAAAAAACTCCAACAACTCAAAGCAAAGTGCCTAAGTTCATGCAACCCTCAGCACAAGAGAGACTGCAGAAACTAGAAAATTCAAAAGGAGACACATAGTGCAATAAAACTTGCCAGATGTGAAGTTAATGTAATGGGAGCCCAGGGACTTGCAGGTCTGTTCTTTTTTCTAGCAGTTATTTCCTGGGTGCCTTTGAGTAAGTGAAAGAAACCTCTCTTTAGCTGGCAGTGGTGTGTTTAGTTCCTGACTCTACAAGTGACCTGTATTTTGTGTTGCCTCTGACTCCCAAACTGGGGGCAATAACAGTCCATTTGTCTATTCATGCTCCCAGCTCCTTACAGCAAGTACTTTTTTCTGTCATTCTGTTTTTATATAAACCCAAGGAAGGCCTTGATAACAAATAATGGTCCTAAACACAAGGATATGATCCTGAGCACCCTGACCTAACTTTGAAGTTGACCCTGGTTTGAGTGTGGGGTTGGACCAGATGTCCCTACCAATGTAAATTAGCCTATGTTTATATTTCACAGCAATAGCAATTCAGTATGTGTTTTAAGAAGCAGATAGATTTGTCATGAAAGTCTGCATATTGCCAAACTGCAGCTTTGAGGTCCAGACAGCTTCATTCCTAAAGCCCTCTTGTGGGAGGTCAC
>NW_010315920.1:10759-41948 GCF_000700745.2 Antrostomus carolinensis
CCCATCTCTCATATTAAACAGGAGGTGCAGTTAAACCTATTTCTGATGTGAGATATGTAGAAACAACAAAGACAATTTGTGAAGGCCATCAGTCACTTCAGCAAGTGCTAACCCCTTCCTTCCCACTCCAGATAATAATGGGTAGAGCAACTAGAGATTCTCTAACTTGAAAAGGCTTCAAGCAAGTCTTCCAGTGGTGGTAGACCTGGAAATCTTGAGTAAAAAACTTACCCCCTGCAACTAAGGAGCTCTGCTATGTTTAGCAGAAGAGTATGTTGCATGCATTGCCTGTGAGCAAACAGCCACCAGAGGATATACTGAATTTGTAGCATCCATGTCCCCTCCCCATGATATACTCCATCAAATGTTGACTAAATGCTGTGGCTGCACAACCTAAGTGAATTTTCTTTCCACAAGTAGAAAAAAATATATCTTGCTGTGCGTCCGAAAGAAGCCCATAGTTACCTGCTCTTGCTGGCTTGAGTTGTTTCTGTGATCTATTGAGGATACATGGCAAAGAGTGGAAAAAAAACCCCTAATATCTCATATGGGTTAGTAAACAAGTGAAGTAGCAATAGGGAACATCAATATATCTGGGTAAGACAATTATAACTAAGCATCTCAATCTGGAAGCAGAAAGTCCATTTTCAAAAAGCTTCATCTCCTCAAGAGACGGGTAACAAGAAAGAATCTAAAGCAGAAAAACTACCTTTGTCCAGTCACAGTGATGTTTCTGAATTATTCACCATTCCCAAATCCTTGGATCCAAAGCCTTCACATACATATAGTCACCTTTACAAATGTCTGGTTTTTTTGGATGACTGAGTTGAGACACTGAAAAATACTGAAATTTAGAAGGATCTGTGAATTTGTATTCTAGAAAGTTTAAATCAGTGTTTGCTAATTTAAAAATAAAATAATCCAAATACTGTATTGCTGGCTTTTCAAAATCAGAATATAGAGAATTTTAGAAGCTTTAAAAAAAAATAAATCTTAAAATATGAGAAGGTTGAAGGGTATTAGTATTCTGAATCAAACAGTGCCCAGTAATCCTAATTAGCCCTTATTCTCTTTCCCCCACATATGCAGGCAGATGCTTAACTTCTGGCTACAGATCCTCCTTCATTATTAAGGGAGGAAAAAAATCCCAAATGATCTGCAGACCACTGCAATAATTAACTAGGTCTCCCAGGAGGAGAGTCACCTTGACTGGAAATCCAGTGTAAGAATTTCAGGGACTTGTGGAGTCAGGCACTCATGCAGCTATAGACATACTGCTCACATGGTTTTATATTAGAGGGAAAGTCAAGCTACAAGCTTCATTCTACAAGCTGCCCATTGGTTAACTATAATGTTAATTCAGGTCATACCTGTGAATATATACCAAATTTCAAGCCCTTGCTGCAACATTAGGTGGCACATAACTGAAAATGAAAACCAAAAAGCTTAAGGACTGAAAAAACTACAGAGAACTTTTGATAGCTGTGTTGCACTGAAACTGTTAGTTATCGAGCGACCTCTTATTCTGCAATCATCTCATTCAGCTGGACACAACTGATTATATCTGCCCTTCCATCTTATATTTGACAAAAGGCAGAAGGGAGAAACAAGGAAAAAGAGTGAACAGTCAGAATAATGATCCCTTAAATTTACGTGGTGCCTTGCATCCCAGTATTACCTACTTCTGGGATGATACTGAGACCCATTAGCAAAATGCATATACTCCTGGCACTAAATATTTATTCATAAATGGAGTGAGAAAGACCGGAGCTTGTTAGAATACCATCAGATCTGTCAGAAAAGAAATTTATGTGATACATACATGCATTAACAGAAGCAGGCAGGTAATCACACCCCATTTCTAGCAAACACAATCCTCAGCCTGCCAGCTAATTATTTCAGCAACAAATTCGTAATTCTAGACAGCAAACACTAGTCTGGATCACGTAACAGCATTGCTTGATTCATGGTGGTTCAGGTTAGATGGGGCTTCAGGGTCCAAAACGCCATTCAGAGCTAATTTTTAAATCTATTTCATTTTTAAATCTCTTCTTCATTCTTCTGTCACCCTTAAAAAACCAACCAAACAACGACAACAAACTCTCCAACCACTATGTGCCTGCCAGCTTTTGTCCAGCATAACAGAACAGGCATCTGAGCTGACCTATACCCATCCTTTGGTAAGAAGCCTCCTGCTTTCCTCTCACTTCTGCAGAACACTGCATCCCAAAGCTGAAATGTCTTGAATGAGAGCAAATTACCCCATGCAGTTTCTTGCCAAGGATTAGGTGCTTTGATGGCAAATGTAGAACAGACAAGGCTGCAGTCAAAAGTTCTTCTGACAATCAGTGCTACTGATTTTTGTTAGCTCCCTGATTAGATAGCAAATTGATTACATATACTAACCAGGCAGCGCTTCACCTGGCTTCCTATCAAGCTACAGGTTGTCCATCTGATCTTAAGCCCCAGCAAGAAGCTCCTGTTTCATATCCATGGGACACAAAATATTCATTTTTCTGAGTCTTGGGAGTCACAGCTCACCTTCCTACCCGTGGTGTTGCTTGCCTTATTGAATGAGAGCAGCAGAATCCATGCAATTGGCACACAGTGGTGATTTAACTTGGCCAGCAGCCAAACATCACACAGCTGCTTGCTCACTCGCTCTCCCCTACCCTGGGAACTGAGGAGAGAATTGCAGGGATAAAGGTAAAGGAGGCTCATAGGTTGAGATGAAAACAATTTAGTAAGTTAAATGAAATGAAATAAAATCAAATTAAAATAATAATAATATTGATAATAGTAAAAATACAGCAACAAATTATGCTCAGTGCAAGTGCTCACTAGCTGCTGACCAATGCTCAGCCTGTTCCCAGCTAGCAATCCCAGAGGAGAGAAAATCCTGAAACTGCAATCCTAGAAAAGAGAGAAAGTGCTTTCCAGCCAACCCTCATTTATATACTGAACATAGCATTGTATGATATGGAATATCCCATTGGCATATCCAAATACCAATTTGGATCCGTTGTTCTGGCTATAGTCCCCCCAACTTCTGCATCTGCAGACTAGCAAAACAAGAGAAGCTGGAAAGTCCTTGATTTCTTAGCAACAACTAAAAACATCAATATATTATCAACATTCTTCTCATACCAAATCCCATACTAAATCCAAAACACAGTGCTATTCTAGCTACTGAGAAGCAAAGTAGCTTTATGCCAGCCAAAACCAGGACACACACTGATACTGTAACTCCACGTTCACATAAAAACAGTTCCTGGCAAACACACACACACACATATCTGTAGTACCACTTAAGTTTATAGACAGGTGCGGCAGAAGAGAGGGAGCAGGTCTGAAGGTTTCCTTGTCCTATAGTACACCTGCTGTGAACTCATATGGCTGCAAATATAGTACTCATGTATCAATATCAACCCTTGAACGTGAAAATATGAAACCCAATACCTTGAAATTACGGGACCACTTCCAATATTTACCTATTTTTAAACTTAACAACCTTGGCAACATTTCTTACAAGCATCACTACCTAGTTTAAAAGATCCCCTGTGAGAGAGAACCACATTTTAACTGCAGGGAAATACTGAAGTCACTTGGCTGCAGGGTTTACTGGGTTGGTTTTTTTTTTTTAATTTATTTTTATTTTCAAAGCAAATGATTCTATCAGGATTTTTTTTCCCCCCAAGAATGTTATTTTTTAAATTGTAGTTACATTCCTACTATAAAAATCTTATCTTTAAAAAAAAAAAAAAAACAAAAAAAAAACAAAAACCAGTTAAAAATTATCACTTTTCATATGTATAGAAAGGTTGCATGAAAAAGGGAATTCCCCACTTAGGAAAGTGTATTAGCCTATGAGAAAGATTTTTTTTTATGTGTGTGTGTATATATATGTATACACATATGAATTTCACCAGCTTTATGAAAGATTTTTGAAGGATAAGTTGGCTAGAAGTCAGCCTTGAAGCAGCTAAAATAGCTGAAATGCTGAGGAACAAGGGCAAACTACAATGAATGAGCAAAGCAACAGTTGGACTTCTCTTCAGAACTACAGACATGTGCAAGGCCACACATACTCTAGAATCTGAAGTGCAAAACCGGTAAGACATAAAGCTGTACTCTCATTTTTTTCAAATGCACCACCCTAAGCAGCTCTGCCTGCAGGTGGTGGAACACCTCCAGATGTTGCTGTGAGGGCAGCCCTGAACACATCAAAAAGATGTGCTCTTCTCCACAGACATTCCCAGAGAGCAGCTGGCAGCCATTTGGTGCAGCTTGTTACTGCAGAGGACCTCAGAGGAGCCAGTGCTTTGTACCACAGGGCTTATGACCATCAAAGCCATGTGTGGTAGTGCTTTCTTGCTGTGCAGAAAGGCCCAGTGTAACTCATGACTGGGTTACATCCTCATCCAGCTCCAGCCAGTCCTGCACAGGCAGAACAGTTAGTCTTTTTAAGCACTATTATTATTAATAATAGTACTCTTAGGCTGTCTGAGAAGCAGGAAAAGGGGCTTAAGATATCCTTTAAAAGAGACAAGCACACAGCTGGTTGCTGGCAGCAGCGGTGAGCATCAAAGGGCTTGGGGTGGAGGGGGGAGCCAGAACCATGTGCGAGGGAGGTGTTTTTGTGGCAGGCGCTGTCCCAGAGAGATAGAGCAAAGGAAACATCACGAAGTGATTCATAAATATGGTTTCAGGAGGGGAGAGCAGAGGCAAAGGAACTGTTAGGAAATACCAGCTTGCACAGGAGAGAGGTCACAAAGACTTTGCATCAGAAGTGGTGCAGAGCTCCTGAGTGGGGTAGAGAGGGCAGCTGCTGGAAACAAAAAAAGCAAGCAATGGCCATAACAGAAATTTCTTCAATCACACACAGCTGGGCAGAAAGAAATGGAGCCATTATTTGCTCATGGATTAGTTTAAACAGTGCTAAACTGAGAACCTAAGATAACTGGGGGTGAATCAGAGAGTGTGCTGGAGAAATGCTCCTGAGATGCATAGCTAAGACCCTGAGGTAACCTATATGCCTATGTTACAGTCCTGCTGATCTCTGCTGGATCTCTTCTACACACACTGAATGCTGTGCTCTCAATCTGAGTTTACTGAGGGACTGGAAAGGTTTCCCTGGAAATACTAAGGGTATCATTAACCTTTTTTGTTACCATGTGCTTGAAGTTGTCTTATCCAGAAGCTTAACACTCCCTTACCATCCCTCCCCTGCACTGCCACACACACACACATGCAGAATTTTGACCCTTGCATCCTTTTCCTCCACTCCCCCTAACTCTTCACAGCTGCCGAGTCACACTTCTTTTCACTCTGCCAGAAGCAGCTCCACTGGCAAATAACACAAGGAAACTCAGCCCAGCCAAGGCATGCGCTTCTCACTTTTATTCTGTACATTTCCACACAAGTAACAATACAGAAAAAGTGTCCAAAAGGAACAGTAATCAGCTCTTTCACTGTATACAGTTTTCCTCCTTCCCCCAGTTTAAAATCTCCTTGTTTAGTAACACAGTGATCAAGATAGTTTGTATAAATAGGAAATGCAAGAAAATCAGGGAAGAAAATACTTTCTCACTTTGTTACAAAAACCCCCTCCCCCTTCCCGTACTCCTCTCCACTGCTGATTACCTGGACCCTGACTCTCTGTTAAACGAGTAGCTTCATTTCATGGGTGCTGCTGCATGCCTCTGATTCCTTTTGCCAGCTGGCAGCCTCATGATGCACAGCTCCAGGACATTATGCATGGGGTCAGGCAGCATAAAAGAGCCCTTTGTGATGTTACTACAACTTCTGGAACAGATGTGAGTTCAGATAATAGGATATGTACAAATACTGGAACTCTGGATGCCCATGAAATGTTGGCTGAATATGCGCATTTGTTATTTGGCTTTACTGCTCCGTTCGGTGGACTGAACGCATTACGGAGTGGTCCAGATTCTGACCTCTATCACATCTGGGTTCACCTGGAGTGAATTCAGTGCAGAGGAGATCAGGAACTGTCATTTATCCTTCCTGCATCATCTGCAGGAAGCAGCAAGTGAATATCCACTACACAGCCTAATGGAAACTCAGCCTTTACATCATGAGCCTGTTCATCACCATCTGACATGATGATGACTCCTTCTTAGCCTTGTTCTTTTCACAGGAGACACCTCCAGTCCCTTAACTCTTAGCTAACTGTTCTCCTCATTCTTTATCAATTTTCATATCTCCTTTGCTAAGTGGCCAAAGGAGATGCTAGTGTGAAGGCCAGAGAGTCTGCTCCCCCAAATGTTTGGCTTCATTCCCCAGAAACCTTTTGCATCAATAAACTCAAGTGGTGATTTCTGGGCTGTTGGAAAAGATACCATGATATCTTAGTGATAGGATAGAGGTGAAAAGAGCTATTTTTGAGACAGGCTCACCCAAATAAAACTCTCTATGCTTAATGAACAGAGTAAGATGGAATACAACTGCTCTAAAGTTCACCAAAATATTATTCTCTGCAGTGAAGGCAACCACCTGAATGCTTTAACTCACTGGAAATATCACCCGAATTAAAATTTTTGATACAACATGGCTCAAACATGGAAACCAAGCATGAGAAGTGCAAACCAGCTCATTAGAAACTTGTCATCCTCCAGTACACTTTACTATGTCAATTTAAGCCAGCTAAACCAAAAAGCATGGGACAGGGCTATTACTACTGCCCTTCAAAAAATGGTTCCAAAAGAAGCAGGATACTGTATGGGAGTAACGTTACAAGGCACAACAAAAAACTCAGAAATAGTTAGTATACAGCAGTTTTTGGCCTCGCAACACAAAGCACCTTACCTGTGTGTGTATGGGGAGGTCCTCTCACAGATAAGGAAACTGAGTCCCAGGAAGCTTAAAATACTTACCCAAACTGACTTAATGACAGTGTCAGGAGTAAAACCTCAGCCCCTTGATTTGCTACCTTCTGCTCTTTCTCTTTGACCACAGTACCTCCAGAGAGACGTGCTGATGAATTATAACACACAGCAAGTGCTTTCCCTCCTCTGTGACACACTCACATGACACAGTTAGACTTGTAACCTACCATAAGACAGAAGCATATCATTAAACAGTGATCATTTTTTGCATAACCTTTATATTTTGCAGTAAAACAAGTCAGTTCTTGCTCTGAATAAATCCTCACTAAACTAGCAGTGACAGTCCCATAAGCCACGTTCAGTCCTTAAGTACATTGTCTTTTCATCAGCACACACTTGTAGTTTGATGAGTATGTGTCCACAAGAGAATCGCGTTCCACACAGTGCATCTTGGGTTTTCCCAGTGCAAGGCTGCAAAGCCATAGCTGGTCTAAAATCTGTGCAGAAGCAAAGTAGCATCAGTGGCATGAAGGCAGGCCTGCAGTTTGTAGCAAAATGTTATGCTCACTGACTCAGAGAGGACACTGAAACCTCCACAGACTGCCAGAAGATTTGTGTGGGAGATGCAGAAAACAAGTCCTCAGCTATATCATTGGCTAGACTTTCCAAAAGCCTTCTGCTTCCAAAAAGCTAACTGCATCCAAAATGACTGGCATGGGGTTTACAGCACAAAATAATACAGGCAGAAGAAAAATAACCTTCATTTCCCATTGTGAAAGCATGTTTCACCTTGTGGAGATTTCTACAGAGAAATGCTGGCAGTTGTATTTCATCTTCCCCTCCCCAATGCACTGCACCTTGATGGCCCAGTAGCCAAAGCTGGCAGCTCCCAAGTCAGTTTGAAAAGGTAGTTTAAACCCTGATTATTTAATTTTCCAGTAGAGTTACAGGAAACGGAATATATGCAACCTATGGTGTGAGGGCAGCTAGATGGCACCCATTACAAAAGGCAGTCCCACGCTGGCTGCTCTGAGAGGAACCAGGCAGGAATCCCCATCCTGGGGCTTCTCCCTGCCCTGGCACCAAGAAGAGAAGTAAAAAGAGCTTGAAAGAGCCTTTAAGAAAGGAAGGCAGCTCCTACAGGCTTACTGATGTCCATATGTATTTTATGCTCTGCCTGGCACAGGGTGGGGTGTCTGGAACAGGTAGCCTCCAAAAAGTTGTTACTTTTGCCAGTAGGGTGATAGATGGATCTTTTGGCACGTAAGAATCCCTCCCTTTCCCCAGATCTGTGAGGTGCAGTAGTAAGCTAGAGAATGGCAAAGCTCCCAAGGGCTACTTAGTGCTTTGAAGGCTCAGACACTTATTTTCTTGTCTCCCAAAGCTGCTGTGTGATCAAAGGAGGGAGATGGAAGAGAATCACACTGCAGTGACATGTAAACGGAACAAAAAACCTGATAAGCCTCTGCCATCTCCCTATGATTCTTCTGAGATACATGCTGAGCAGAAAACCATACAGCAGCAGGACCAGACATTTTAGCACGAGGGACCAGCACTCGCTCCCCAGTTGGAAGCAGCTGCAGCTTCTTGCAAGCATGTCACAGAGCAACACAATCACATTTGCCCAGGCAAAGATTATTTAACAGGAAAATCACAAAGGGAAGGAACATGAGAACAGCCCCCCAAGAAAATTTTTCTCTATTGATATTAAAACTAAGTCTGAAAATGTCAAAATCAACCTCTTGGGTGTGAAATACCCAAGTCCATCATGCTTCCCATCTGTTTAATCCTGTAATATTACAACTCCCTTCAGAGGTACCTTTAGTGCTGTGTGTCCAACTCATTCCTAGTACAGCAGAACTTCAACATTCCCTACCCATGTCTGCATGTGGTCAGAGGAGATCCAACCATCTATGACTGGTCAAGCAGAACTGTCCCAGAGATAAGCACATGAGCAGGATTTTGACCTTTCCAGTGAAAAATGAAGGTAGCATGAACTAAGGAAAGAAGAGGTAACCAAAGAATAAAGACTTCAGTAAGGAAGGTCTGAAAAGGACGGGGGCGGAGGGGAAGGAAGGAAAAGCAAAGAACATTGAAGATTATTTAAAATCAAATTTTAAAAAAATTATATTCCTTTTCCTTCCTGCCATTAGCTGCCAGCAAGCTCACTTTTTTTTTTTTTTAGCTTTGACATGAATGTACTGCTCCCAATTTCCATGGAGATAAGGACACTGTTACAAGAGTGGCAAGACCACAGGAGAAACCAACTCACAACTGCACCCATCTCCTATTAAAACAGGCACATCAACAACAGTTTTTCCATTCCCATAAAAACAAACAAACAAACAAACAAAAACAAACAAACAAAAAAAAAAAACAAAAAACAAAAACCCTGATCCTGGAAAAGGGGAACAGGAGAGGAAAGACAGCTATTCACTTTGTGGCCTGTAGCAATCATTTCTTTTGATGTGGTGTTGTTTCAATTTGTTTGGAAGGAAAACCTCTGGTACAGCTAAAGAGCATGGAGAGGTGTCATTGCACAACTTAGGATGCAGGTCTCACTTTGTGAAGCCTCAACATTTGCAAATAGGAGGGTGTGCCCCACCAGCCTGTGTAGTGATCCCAGTGGGGGCAGGAATGGGATACCCCCTGCAGCTGGATAACACAAATACTGGGAGCAGTGAGTGCGGAAAAGAAATGCACCCTTCTCACTTAAATAAAAGTAGATACCTCTAATTAGGGTACATAATTACTCTCTACCCTGAAAATAGGAACGCTTATGGAAACCATTCTGTAGGGTCCCTATTCCCAGGGGCCAGCTTAGATTTGCTTTTCTAATTTTGCCTTCTTTAACTTTTCACATGAATGTCATACTGGGAAAAAAGCCCTAACAAAGTGGGACTACCTATTAGAGCCTAATTAGCCAAGTAGAAATCACTCATATCTGCTGCATCAGGCTCAAGAGCTTCTTGAGCTTCTCCCTACCTACAAACCTAACTGGTTCCTAATGTTCCTAGGCAGGATCTGGATTCCTGAATATGAGCAGGAACAGGGACTGCCTTCTCCCTCTGCTTGGCCACAGACTGAGGAAAAAGTGATAACTGAAGGTCATTAAGGCAGTTGGAAAAATGGAAGGCCATTTTCTCATTAAAATAAAGTGTAACACTACAAAATGAATTGCTCCTGTGGTTCATGCATTGGTAGTTAGATAATTGCTGCAGCACTTGTCATAATGGAGCACTGGATTGCCACCACACACACTTCACTGAGCAGTAGGTTACACATCAAGCAGCCCCCTAGACAGGGACTAATTGAAGAGCCAGGTGTTACACTTTGCCAGCAAAAGGAGGCTGGCTCTAGATGAAGCAATTACATATGTAGTACTAGATTGTGAAAGGAGTAGTGCTTATTTCTTACATGTCAAAATGCTACAGCTTCTACGTACTTTGCATATGAATGCTGCAGCTCTTAACTTATTGGTGAACTCTGAAATAGCATTCCCAAATCAGGGTTGTGTTTCTAGTGGATGAGGGCAACGTAATAGAAAAAAAATTTCTGAAGGATGTCTTTTACTGTCTTGGGTATTCACCTTCTTGTATGTGTCTGTCAAGAGAATCACTGCCTTCTTAGATTCCCAAATTCTCTTCCATGTAGGGGATCCAATAGCAAAAGCTGACTGTTTTTAAAGGGCTAAGCATCAAATTATCTCCTGAATTATAGCTGTGTTTATGTTGAAACAAATGCTTTTGTTAGAAGGCATCCCCTTGCTTAGACTTTAGAAGTCATTACATGCTACATCAGAATACGGGGTTTTTAAAACAAGCTGCCTGTCTTCCCCACTCTCTGGGTAACTAGATACATGTGTACTGCATAGGAGAGATTGTCTTTCTTTTTTTTCTTTTTTTTCTTTTTTTTTAAAAAAAAAGCAGTCTAAGAAACAAGAAACTGCAGCTGAGACTGGAATGTGGCACCTTATAAATAAGGCAGGAGACAAGATGCACTCTGATGGCTGAACACAGTAAGGTTATTCAGCTCTAAGCCTGTCTAATCACTGAAGTCAAATGTAATGAATTTACTGGTGTGATCAAGGCCTGAGGGAGGGAATTTTCCCTTTTTGCAGGAATGGCACCATACCTGGGCCAGGAAATCACTTGGCCAAGGTAGAGGCTGTTGCTCCACTGCACACATACAGGGGATGAGAGAATGTCACTCTGGGCACCACCACAGGCAGCGGTGTTAGGAACATGCTGGGGAGCGAAAAGGAGGCCCCTGAATTCTGGTACCTGCAAAGTATCTCAGGTAGGCAATCCAGAGAAGTGTGGTGCCATGGCACAGCTTGGAGTACACTTAGACATGGTCACTGCTTTGACTGCTGGGTAGACCATTCCTCCCAAGTCAGCTTTTAAATAGAGTTAGAAGTAAGAAACTGCCCGACTACTTGGCCTACTTTTGGGCAGCCCAAGCCAAGTGCCGAGCTGCTGCAGTATGCCTGCACTAGCAACTCCTCAGCAAAGGCTGAGACACCCCGACTCTCTATATACTCTGCTTACCCCAAGAGCTGGGTGCAGGGCTAGGTGATAGCTCCTCTTGAGGCTCCACAGCTGCATCCTGCCCTTCCAAAGGGAATTAAAGTATTGAAGCTCCAGACACATCCTCCACATAAAATTCTGGTCTTCATAAATATGCTAGCAAGTCACTTTTAGCACACTACTGAGCCACCTTACTATTGTAGTCAACAGATTTTGGCAGGCATCTCATGGGATTTTAAAGCTGTAGTTATCCATTACTAAAAAAAAATAGTTGCCTAGATTGTTGTTAAAAAAGCAAAATGAAAAGATGAGTACCACAGTGAACCGTGGAACACTCCATCCTACAGCTTCACAGGTATCCAGAAAGGCACCGGCATATGATAAGCTGTTTCCAGGACTGCAAAAATTACCGAAGATCCTCACATTTAATGCTTTAGATCAATTAGGAAGCTAATAACCCAATGTCACTTTGACTTAGATTCAGCAAGAAAAAGAGAGGAATTAATGTCTGATGAATGGAAAAGAATAGATGTAATGGAGATAGAAATGTTTCTTTCAACAAGCTTAAACACCATTGTTACAACATACTTCTCCATTGATGTTAGGTTGGCACAAAACAATTAAAAAGTAGAGGAAAGAAAATTACAGACCTCAAATGGATCAGCACAAGGAACTGCTTCCTTCTTGGAGAACATGAAGTGCGAGGACAAAAATGTCCTTGGAGTTTTTTCAAGGCATCCAAATTCCCAGCATGCCCATACATTTCTTGAATACCATTAAACCCCTAGCAAGCTTAAGGGTACCAATGCACTTTGTCCCTTTCATAGCTTTTGCCCAGAGCCAGATCATCTCAACATGCCTTTGATATACTAGAAGGGCCAACACATAAGCACACCCCACAAGAGACATCTGGGATGGCTGAAAGGAAAATAGCCACTTTCTAGTTGAGGTTGTGTGTTAGTGACTTTCATGACCATGTATGTCACTGTCACAGTAAAGACAAAGACAAAAATGAGCAAAAGTGGCCATTAAATACTACTTAAACAAACCTCCCACAACCACACCACCAGAACAACCATGCACCTCATCTATTCATCCACACCAGCACCAGTTTTTCAAATACAGCTGGGAAGATCAATGGCAAAAAAACATCAATTTTGTTCTATTTTCTTTATATCCATGGTGCTTCTGTATGACAGTCCTCATGTGGCTTGGGACATCTCATGTAGTCCGAATCCAGGCTACAGCACCATAAGTTGAGACTGAGCAATTCTACTGCTGCTGGGGGGAAAAGCAAGGGTTACAGGTGTCAGTAAAAGCTTCTACAAGCATCTTAAACTGCTAAAACACAGACAAGATATCATATGAAATGGTGAAAGAGCCACTGGAGTCTGAGGCCTGTTTTTTGACAAGCAAAATTTGCCTTGAACTCCTGCCTTATATGAATCAGCCTCGCACCTCACAATATTGAGGGATACTATAATTAGTGAGAAATGTAGGACATCATCATGCCTTGGATAACATATAACGATACCTCTAGCATTGAAACATGAAATAATAAGAGTAACCAATGCTATTAAATAATAAAAGTTTATTTTATCAACATTATAAATATTTTCTTTCCCTCCGTTTAACTCCAAAATGAGATTGTAAAACCAGTACAATGGAACAATTCAGGAGCTCCTCAGTTCTACTGAAAAGGGTTACCTTTAATAACAAATTAAAATTGAAAATGACATTTGTCAGTCCAGCAACCTCAGTAGCTGAGCATCCCTAGATACTTTGTCATTCAAATGGCACAATTCTAAGTGTGCGTGCATATATATATGTGTGCATCTATATATATGTGCATAATGATATTTATAAATATACATATATATAGTTATATACACACATAAGTAGACACAGCCACTGAACAGACACTTTTAGTGAATCAAAATGTTTTACATGTAATTTAAGTGAGTTCCCAGCTGCACACTGAAGTTTGGACCCTGCACAATGCAGGTACAATGATACTGTGCTAAGCTAGACCCCAAGTGCCCAGGAGATTCAATACGTACATGTCACCTTTAACTGCTGCGGAGTCTGCCTACTTCTGGTGGCTGTCCAAAATCAAGAATTCCGTTGCACTTGAAAAGCAGTGAGGAATAATCCTGCAGTATCCCAGCCCCAAACTCCTTCCCTCAGTGAACCAACTTCTGATATCCCTGGCCATGTGAGTCATTGCAGAAAACAATATACATGCTCCGTTATCTACAAATACAATACTTCGCCAGTATCTAATGCATTATGTGTGCAGTGCTTTGGGACACCTCGAATATTAAAGGCACTACATGCAGCCAGCTCCTGTCTTATCTCCAATGCTGGAGTTTATTTTCATCATACAGTAACTGCCTCCTACTGAGCACACAGTGTGGGCAGCTTTCCAGAGGCACAACAGGCTCCCTCTGATCATAGCATCATGGCCCAGCTGCCAGTGAAAAAGGAAAGACAGACTCTCTCATGTGCTCTAAGCTCCTTTGAACAGTCCAAATGGCACAAAGGAGCTCAGGAAACCTGCCATCCTGCCAAGCTGCTCCACAGCCAGCCTCTGCTGCAGCCACCCCCCAGGCGTGAAGTATGTCTCACCAAGAGGAGGACCATCGGGGGACAGAGACGGACCAGAACCCAGCTCCTTTCTCATAATTCATATGTGGCCTCTGAACACTACCTGTGATTAGATCAAGACTTTACTGCTTCACGGGACTAAAGGACCAGGGAGCTGCAATGGGCTCACTGACCATCCTCTGCTCAGGCACCCATCTGGCCTCAGCACAGGACAGAACCAAGCCTCTGGTGTCATAGAAGCTTCCTCCATTTCTCACATCAGTAAAACAAAGCAAAAAGATAAAACTACTACTAATATAATTCTTATTTTCATCAAATATATAGAAATATTATAGCAACGTCTTTCCTCACAGCTGGGAAATGATGCAAGGCCTACCATGAAACCACAGTGTGAGGATCTTCCTTGTGGAAATTTCACATACACCAAAATTATACTCTGATTTTTTATTTTAACAGTTGCCAAATTCTGTTCTAATATATACACATACTGACCTTTGCCACAAGCCCTTAGATGATTATTAAGGGAAGGAATTTGGCTTTCATATTTTATTTTTTAAACAAGAAAGGTTAAGACACAAAATAAGACAAAATACATTTCATGTCACCATTGATCTATAGGTTACAAATATATATAGTTTCCTTCCAGAGGAAGAAATACTAAAGAAATATTTTGCTCATATCAAATGAACTTTTGAAAACAGAAAAAAATTTAAAATATATTTTTTGGCTCCTACCTCTCTGCCACAGTGATCACACTTGGGTTTAAAAAACAAAAACAAAACAAAAAAGTCACATTCATTTAGTTTCCACAACTTCCACCAAGGAAGATAAACTTATCTGAATAATGACCTGAGTTATTTTCATGATTTCCAAACTGCATGTAATCCCAATGATCACCATCTACTAGAGACCTACACGTAGCAAGGTGTGTGAAAACAAACATCGGTGGATCTTCCAAAGCAAACAGCAATGGAAAATTCAAAAATCTATTGCAAGAATTATGCCAAAAGTGGGCCATGAGCATCTTCATGGGAACTGATCAGAGAAAGTAGAAATGGAAGCTCTGCTATTTCTGTCAGCTGAATTGTCTGTAGTGACTAAAAACCTGAAGGTGAACATGCTGTGTATGCCTGTGTGTGTTTTTGCTTTCTCTTCTTTTGTGGTTGTAATCTTTGAGCTAAGACAGAACAGATGAGTACAAAAGATAAAGGTGGCCTTACAGTGGCTAAGCAACCTTAAGGTTCTGAGCCTATAGTGGGTAACAAGGCAAAGAGCTGCCACTTGTCCTTGGGATAGACTCTCTGAAACTTTGTTCCCTTGGGGAATTGGATAGCTTACAGGTTCATCCAATGAAGGTTTTCCTGTTCCCGTCGTGACCGGAGCAGTGCTTGCTTGTTTGTTGATGGCAGCAAGCTTAGACTGACTGCTGATGTTCTAGATTTCCTTCCTACCTCTGGCCGTAATGCAAAGGGGACTGGGTCCATAAGTCAGTCTATTAGAACGCCCTCCATCTTGCAGAGATCTCTCCCCAGTGTAAAACCTATCTTTCCAAAAGTAAAAAAAATGGCTATGAACTTTTAGGCAGGCCTGAAACCTGAGTAGAATCAGGTCAGTCGTTATACGTGCAATGGTGGTGTGAGAAACCTTACTGGTAACTTTCTGTTCTGCCATACAATATGGTTTATCCCATATAACTCCTTTCCATACAAATTACTACCTCATGAGGATACCACCATAACCGTACACCGAGCAACAGTGAGGAGATTAGGTTTTATTACGGCTGTAAATCTAAATGTGCCCCACACCCTGGGAAACAAGGCAATAGGCAGAGTCCTCTGCAAAAGTGAGAAAACTCCCCTGTGATTGAGCACTGAGGACACAGCTTCTGAGAGGACAGCAAGGGAGGGAATGCAGCCGATAAAAACATTGGGTTTTTCCTAAGGGCATCCAGAGCTCCTCAAATTTTTTTGCTACTGCCTGACCATTTGTGAAGACTTAACACGGAGATAACAGGTACTATTTAACTGATGAGAAGTGAGGGGAATGGGAGAATAAAAGGAATGCAGGAAACTGTAGGGATGGGTGTTTTAATGTACCAGTTAGTTTGGCAGTTAGTTTGGTTCCCCCACATCCTTTTTTCTCTTTCCTTTTTTTTTTATTTTTTTTTAAATAAATTTTAGAGATGAACAGGGAAGAAGTTCATGCTACTTGCTGGAAGCAATAAAGGTAAATTTCCGTGGCCCATGGATTCCACAGACCTTTGAGTGTCCCGCCTCATCCATCATGGGCTAACTTACGGAACCTAACTGTTCCATGGCAAGACCCAGTAGCCCTTAGAAACTGGTGGCATGTCCTCAGGTATTTTCCACAAGAGTGAGAGACACGTTGATTCCATCAGCTTCTTCATCACACGATGCCTGAGTGCCTCAGGTGCAGCCTTGTGATTTCCAAGAATCCTTTTTGACATTTTCAGACATCAGACTGCTGTCTCCAGATCCTCGTGGGAAACCATTTGGTAGTTTTGTCGACTGTCCAGGTAGGAGGCCAGATCTGGGTCACCAGCTTGCTGAGCCCTGTCACGAGGGGTCTTACCCTATAACAGAGAAATATGAAGAGAAAGTCTTGTGCTAACATATTTAGAACATATGAAAGCACAGCTCAGAGAAATTACTACAGGAAGGATAGAAGCGAATTTGGAGAATTTACTTAGTTGTTGTACAAGTTGGTGTTAATTTTTTCTGTCAGTGTCATGAGATTCTGAAGATTTTTAAAGTCCTTGTGTGGTTTAAGACAAATCATGCAGTTCTGCAAGGACCTGCTATTTGTTATATCACACAGAAGGGCTCACATACTGTAAGGAAATTATTTTTCATTCTAGGGCTACAATCCCTGCGTGAATGAATATGACACGCAGTACTGTAGCTGACACTTGAAAAGTGTGCTTCACAGACTACATACTTTGCTAAGGATGTGCAGGGACAGTTGCCCAACTTGACATGAGTTCAACATGTCTCCTTCTATCTCAAGTACAAATAGTTTTTCAGTGCATCAATTTGATACTCCATTACCTGAGCTAGCTTACAAGTACTGTTAACCTGGACCACAAGTCTCAATCCTAAACTATGAAAAAATATTGGAAACACATTACTATATCTCCGCAAAAACACACCTGCTCCTTGGATTTCTGGGCACATGAAGATTAACAAGTCAGAAGCCACTTGTCTGGATTTCAGTTGTTGCAGAAATTATCTTTTGCAACAAATAGTACTCTCATCTGAAAAAGAGATGAACTCTCTCCCCCTAATAGGCTGTTCTATACAGCATAACATGGTAGGAATTTTTTTTTTTTAATTGTCTTGCTGCAGCAAAGGTGCTTCTGACTCTGAAACCCAGAGATCCAACCACCTCTCAAGCTGCTGACCACAGGATGATCATGTTCAGAGATGCCAGGGGGCAGCTTGTGGACCATGTTCTTAAGTGATCAGGTTTTTGTATTGACAGAATATTCCTAGGGTTTCATTTTGCCCAGACTTCTTTCTCAGCCAAGCGTACACCATGAGAGGGTTGTGGTTAGTGTCACATCAGTGAACACAGGGGCAAGCGAGGGCAAAAGAAAATGGTTAGCCATCCTCACAAAGCAAGTCAGCCACAATAATCAAGCCTCACAGATGCTATGCAATCACAAACCAAGGCTTCCACAGGTGGTCCCTGCCCACAGGCCTCTTTTGACCACACAGGAGGAGGATGCTGCTGTGCCATGGAGATGCCTCATTCACACCCAACGCACCAAATAGTTTGAGGTCAGGCTCTCACTATGAAGATGACCCACGTTGAGGACTGAAAGTCTCTTGTACTTGTTTAAATCAATAAAGTTTTCTAAATCAAAATAGCTTTGTTTAAATAGAGCTGCTCTTGGTACACACAAGGAAGCCTCCATCAGGCAAACAGCAGGGATGGATGCTGACCGGTGTCACTTGGCTGCAGTATTTTATAACTGGTTGAGGAGGCTGGGTTACCTTGGAGTCTGTCTTTCTCAGAGAGGCTCCCGCATCCACCAGGAGCTGGCAGACGGCACGATGGCGCTGGCAGGCTGCCTTATGTAATGCTGTCTCACCCCTAGACCAAAGTACAGAAACCAGCAGTGAGACACATCACACCAATGTACATTTAAAAAGTATGAGGTGCAGAAGACAGAAGGATGCTGTATTTCTGTGAGATTCCCTTTTGTGGGCAGAGGTAGACTTGTGCATTCTCTCCCTTAGCATCTACATCCTTTGACTCAGTAAGAAAGCCTGCAATGCATAAATAGCAAAGAACTCCTGCGGGGTGGGAAAGAAACATGCACAGGTTTTATGGATTCAGTGGACTGGATGTCACATTCTCATGCAACCACCAGTTCTGCTAACTGCTGCAAAGCCAACTAGTTATCTTCTTATTTCATAGCAGGTAAAACAGCAACAGTGTCTGTTTCTTCCTGCAATTTCTTTCCTCAACCTCATTCTTGGACACATCCTAAAAAAATCCTGCCCACCAAAGCCATGACTGGTGCACTTGCTGCCCAGGTTCTGATACTATGCTGTCTTGGGTGTAGGGGAGCAAGAGCTGTGTTTTTGTTTCCCACCACTGGACTGGTGAGCTTCTGGGGAAATTTGAACACGTGCTTTTCAAAAGAGAAGGCTGTGTAGTGGGAGCAGATTTATTTGCAAAGCTCCTCACTCAGACTGGGGCTATGTGTAACAGGATTCTGAGACTGACTGTAGTACCAAAGTTAAAGAAATCCATCTAGATTTGCCTAGGAAGAGGAGGAAAGTATTATTTGAGTGGGTTGGGAAGGTTTCCTTAATACTAGTGTTCAACAAGTAGGGCCATTACATAACCTCCAAAACAACGAATTACAAGAAATGCGCATAGTAGGACAAATCTTGAACCTACCTACCCAGAAAGTGAGAGTGCATAAAGGAATTTCAGCCTCATTCCACAACAGGGCAACTTGAAATATTAATAGGCATCTGCGTCTGCTGCATGAGAACTAGATTCAGAATAGGATACTATCTGATTTCCCCTTGAGGATCAAAAGACAAATTCATGTTGCCAGTTAGGGCTTGAACCTTCCCTTCTCAAGAGTTAGCAGTAGAGGGACCTCTGTAAAGGGATGCCCTCATAGCCATGTTCACGTGCACTTTATTTCAGTGCCTGTACTATGCTACTGGATGAAGAGAAACGGGCAGTCCATCCAAACTCAATCACCTCTGGACTGCACACACACACCTTGTGCAGAACCTTTCTGGTCAGCAGGTGAGGGCACTGTGGGATGTGGAATGGTAGGTTTAAGCCCTGTAAGAAAGGTGACTTTTGCTTCCCATTTATTCCATATACTTCCCAGGATTATTCATGTTTCCCTTACATACTCTTTGTGATGCCTTGATTATACAAGACATAGAGCAGTTGAGAATTGGAAAGTAAAGTTTGGGGGGTTTTGTGGGGTTTTTTTGTGTGGTTTATTCTGGGGCTTTTTGTGGGGTTTTATTTGGTTTGTTTGTTTGTTTTTATAATAACAGAGGTGATTGAGGTTCTAACTACTTGAAAGAAATCTTCAACTGCACAGGTTGTGGCCACTTGGGACAGCTAAGCCAGAGCACCTTGGATGAATCAAGAAGGGACTGAAGAAAAGGTGCAGAGCAAGAAAAGTAATTTCCTGACTTCTGGATTTACTCCTTAGGTTGGTCCCTCAGTAACTGGATGCCAGAAATATCGAAGCACAATACAGGACTTGTATTCCTCTAGAAAGATTAAGGAGGTGTGGGAAGCCATAGGGAGGAAGTCCTTTGTGGAATTCAAGAAACATTTGGTTTAGGTCAGAAAGCCACATATGAGTTAGTTGTTGTGTGGGCTTAAGGGGACTTTTGTTTGCTTGTTTGTTTTTGAAGAGCTGTGCCATTTTACAAGCTTTTTTACTTGAAAGTTTGCACTTGCAAAACAAGGAAAGTCTGCTAGGCTAACGCACATAATGTGAAGGGCAGGGTAGGTTGTACTTACGTTTCACTGTCTGTCATGTCCAGTAATTCAGATGGACCTGCAAAAGACAGTCAGGTATGTCATATAGCATTTATCCACTTGATGAAAAGTATGACGACCAGGAGAAGATTCCTGGTGCAAATATGTAAGAGAAGTCAATTGAAAGCTCAATTTGCATAAATATGCCAAACTTCAAGGTAATATTTGCTTGTGTGAGCCCTTGCACTAGCAAAATTCTGAATGCACAGTCACTGCTGGAGTGTCAGCACCAGGGAGAAGCAGCCTCTAAATTATACTAGGAATGAATATTCATAGAGTTTATTTTCTCACTCTTCACCTTGCTCAATTAAGTGGTTCACATAAGTACAGTGCATTGAAAATGCTGATATACTGGAAACTCTGATATACGGCAAGTTAAAATCTGTTGTTAGTACTAGAGGAAAAATGTCATTAGGAAGTTGAAATTAGCCAGATTCTGTCCTGAATGACAACCCTGTGCTACTCTATTTAGTAGACTTATACAGAATGTAGATCAGGGTGGAATATTCCCAGCAGTCTTTATATTGATATGCAAATTCTGTACTCTGCTGGTTAGCAATGATCAGAAAAGTAAGATTAAGAAAAACAGAAAAGATTTTTGTTAAGTGGGACAAAATAATACATTTATGCTAATGTTCTTTTGTCCTTGATACTCACTACAGGCAGATGTTTATAGCAGCAAATTCCATCACTGAATTACAGTGATATGGAAAGGCTAGGATCTGGATAGCATTTGAAATGAGAAAAACTTTTCCCTTTGCAGTCTGCCTTAATATTCTTCTCTCCACTGCTCTGAAGCATGGTGCCAGATGGTATGGGGCAGTTAGCAAGGGGAACAGTGCAACTTTACAGGAATTTTCCAACCTGTGCATGAATGTTTCTCTTCAGCACACTTGGACTTTGAAATGCAAGAGTCCTCAAGGGTCTACAGCAAATCTCACCTGAAACTGAGGAATTTCACACTACTTGCTTACAAAGGCCTACACACAACCACTCCACACTTCTTTCACTCTGAGTGTGTGTCAAAATGGATGACAGCAGCTTGTCTCTCCCTCACTCCTTTTACAACACACATATGCAGTATCATTGGGGCAGCTGGTTGCCTCGGCTCCTGGGGCAGCAAGTAGAGCCTTCACTTCATCTTCTGTCATCATGAGAAAGGGGTGGTCAAAAAAGTGCCATGCGCAGTCCCCAGTGCACACGGTGTAGCATACCTATCACGGCAGTTCTCCAAACTCATTAGCCACTTTCAATTTTTAAAGCACAGCACCCTGACTCTGTTGCCACACATCTTCATTGCTGCACTTGGCAGTTACGCGTTCACTCCTCCCTATCAAAAAGAAGAATCACTCATGACCCTGAGCTCCTATGAGTATGAAAAAGGATACAGGGGGCTAAGCAGGGCTCCTTGGTGAGAGGAAAGAAAGATAACCCCTGAGAAACTAAACAAAAAAAAACCAAACAAAAAAACCACCACAGATGAAGAAAAAGATTCCTTTACATCTCCCAGGAGAAAATCATGTTCTCTCAAAAACAGAGGCAATTCACCATGGCTTGTTGCAATGCCATGTCCCAGTGATAGGTAACCAGGAATAGCTTGCAGTATATTAATAAAGGCACTGCCAAGTAAACTATCTGTTCATGGATCAAGCAAGGAAGGTCATGATGAAATTATGGAACAGAGTGATTGGGCTGGTTGCATTGGGCATAGAGGTACTTGCCCTGGTAAATGGAGGAGAATAGAAAAAGGTATTAAAACATTAGAAGGAAGGGTGGAAAGAAGTTAGAAGAACATGACTTGAGAAGGAGGAGAAACTGGGGCAGAGTAGGCCTGGAGAGCTGGGAAGCCAAGGGTGAAGCACAACTAGTCTGGAGCAGGAAGAAGCAGGAAAGCTAGTACAGAGGAGCTGAGTGCTGAGCAGGCAGCCTGTGAAGGGTGCTCTCCTGGGTACTATCCCAAATAAAGCATTTAATGGGAGTGCCCCAACTCCACCCCAGTTATACATAAGGGCCAGATATTGGGGTTAATTGATTCGCAGCACAACATGGTACCAGGACTCATTCATTTCATTCTTTCTGGCCTATCTCTGAAGCTAGAATGTCCCAACTCACACACAGCCTGAGCTGTGCCCTTTACTTCTTTATTTTATTTCCACTTGTGCTTCTCTTAAACCATCTCACGCCCTCTTCCTAATTCCCTTTCCCCTCTTTTTTGGACCTCATTTTTACATCAGTCTCCCTGGCGCTGCCAACCGACCATTCCAAATCCCCCTCTGCCCCAGGACAAAAGCTGCACAGATGTGGGAAGGGCTGGCACTGGGAAATCTAACGGCACTGTCATCCTGACCCAGCAGGGAGGCGGCTGTTTTACTTGGGGACAAGAGGCAGAGAAAGAAAAGGGGACCAAGGCAGAGAGACAGAAAGGACAAAATAACCCAATAGAAATCCGGAAGGGAAATGCATGAGTGAGATTTCTATCAAGGAAAACAGCAGGGGGGGAAATAAAAACAAAAGATAGAAATGTGTGGAGAGGTGGAGGGAGGAAAGAAAAAGAGAGAGAAAAAGAGAGTGCAACTCAGGGGCTAAAGAATGGCAGGATGGGGACAAGGGGGGAGAAGTTCGCATGAAAGGAGCTGAAAAGCATGACGCACTGAGGGGAAGCCCAGCTGAGATCACTTTCTTTCCTTAACATCTCCAATAGACTGTCTGTGTAGAATTATTAACTTTTTTCCTTCTTTCCTTCTTCCCCCTTTCACTCCACCAAAGCCCCTCTCCAGTTTCTCAGGAGGCAAAGCAGCCTAAGCTGGGGATGGGAGGAGGGAAGGGAAGGAGATGCTCAAAAAGCAGCTGCCCTTTAGCTGAGCTCACTACAACATAAAAGAGAGACTAAATGACCATATTTCAGAGGCATTTCCAAAATATACAGCACCATGCAGTCTGAAAGGCCTCCAGGCCAGCGACGCACCCTGCCCTCTCCAGTGGATGTGGTTACAGCTACCCACAGGAGACACAGCTATTAACCCCTGCCAGTCCCTTCTCCTGCCAGTCCCTTCTCCGGTCAGTCCTTCACAGAACTGGGGAAGAAGGGTACTGCTTTAAGCAGTCATGTCGAATATTATCAGCATTTCTGGATGTTTATCTCTCAAAACCCTCTTTGTCTAATAACTTGATTGTGGTTGTTATTTGGGGGAAAAAAACTGGATTTGGTTCCTTACTATTATTTTTTAAATATTTACTCTTTGGAGGCAATCTGCAAAGTCAGAACTATTTCAAGCCTTCCCCTAACTCCACATTTCTCATTTTTACCCAATGTGAAGATTAACAGTGTCTGTTTTTTACTGCTAGTGTCTTTTACCTCAGAATTTCCATTGTAACATAGAGGGTAGTCGGGTTATGGGAGCATGCCTTCCATCATACCAGTCTCTCAGTCATGTTGACCTAAAATTTGGTAAATTTGGAAATTAAAATAGACTATACCTTTGCCTTCTAGGAAAACTAAGCTGTTTTCTGCTTAGGTCCCTCCACAAATGTCCAATACCCTAAAAAATTCTGCATATCTAGACATACTAGCATATGTCAGGCAAACTCACTCTCCTTCGGTGTTACTTTCAGATGGCTAGTCACACTTTGTCCCTGACATACATCTCTGCCATGGAAAAATTTGCTTTCCAAAAGCCTTCTTTGGAACTCCTAAATCTGATCAGGATGCAAATCCAAACTTACTGGTGGCTCTTCATTGTTGACTTTGCAGTGCTAAGAGTAACAAAAGCATAATCATTTTATACCAGAGGTTGTTACATAATGGACCAACGACATTAAGGTTCGAGGTCACAGAAATGTTCAGGATGGAATGCTTTACTGACTGACTGTTCCATCAGTTCCCACCACAAACTCCTAAGGCAACTGTAAACATCTCTCCTCGCTTCTGTTTAAAATTAAAATACCCTAGGATGAACTACAGAATTCTTTTTTGTCTTGAGCCTCTAGAGAAGAGAAGACAAGGAGAAGGCAACCCTTAGAATGTCTTGTATACTGGTTATAAATTATAAATAGTTCAGAAGTGCCAGATAAATAGAATCATTAAGGTTGGAAAAGACCTCTAAGATCATCAAGTCCAACCATAAACCCAACACCACCATGCCCATTAAACCATGTCCTGAAGTGCCATGTCTACATGTTTTTTGAACCCCTCTGGGGATGGTGACTCCACCATTTCCCTGGGCAGCCTGTTCCAATGCTTGACCACTCTTTCAGTAAAGAAATTTTTCTTCATATCCAATCTAAACCTCCCCCAGTGCAACTTGAGGCTATTTCCTCTTGTCTTATCACTAGCTGCTTGAGAGAAGAAACCAACATCCACCTCACTAGAACCTCCTTTCAGGTAGTTGTAGAGAGCAATAAGTCTCCCCTCAGCCTCCTTTTCTCCAGGCTAAACAACCCCAGTTCCCTCAAGCCAAGTTTAATTCCAAATACAGATGATGATTTAGGAGATCCTTTTTCTAATGGAGGAAAGCCTTCCCTGATTCTGTTTATGTTAGGCAAATAAACAGTTAACTCTTCTCTAATGTGTATGCATAAGGGTGTGAGACAGTTGCTGACTGCAGCAATAAACAGATGTGGTTCTGATACCTACTGAGCTTGGCCCTCAGTTTCAAGTTAAGTGTTCCCTAGCCCAGCTACAGGCAGATCTTAAAAGGTGACCCTCCTACTATAAGCATAAGACCCCTGATTTAAGAAGGCAGTCTTGAATAGCATATAGGTTTGTGTATCTGTCCTTCCTACACAGGGGATAGAGAGAAACTGTTTGGCAGGAACAGCAGCCAACACAAGTGTTCCTGCAGCAGTAAGCAGATGTCGTCCTGACACCTACCACATTGGTGCTTCAGTTGCTATTCCAGGCTTGTGCTAGTCCACGGCTAAGTATCTGGCAATACTGCACAGCAGTCTCCTTGTGTGACTCATCTCTGCTTTTTCTAATTTAAGAAGGGTTATTTCCCACTCCTTAACATCTGAAGTCATTCTGATGAAGATCACAGAGTAACCACTCGTATAATGTACCTCATACATTTGCAGAAAGCATACAGCCATCTCCAGAGAGGACAACATAAGCATCACTGCATCATTTTCCTTCCTGCACAGTCCCAGTGCAATGGGCCCCACTCCTGTATCACATTTGATTCACCCCACTATTTTCACATTAGGCAATTAAAATTCCTGGTATGGTGGTTTTTGTCTTGTCTTATTGTTGTTTTTTAAAAATATTCAGAAGATTTTCCCTGTGTGATTAATAACAGGTTTTCTGTGCTGTATGCTGGAGGGTATTTTACAGTGGAACTCCTATTAATATTAACTACCTCCAGCTGTGTATGAGAAGCAAACAAACTATAGAGGAAGTGTGGCTGGGCAGAGGTAATTGCCAGAACAGAAGTAAGACTCATTTTTATCAAGAGTTGATATCAGCAGAAATGAGAAGCTAGATACAGGGGAAGCCTGAGATTTCAGTAGCATCAGATTGGGTCTTATACACTAATTAATGTTGAGAAGATGCCAGATGCCAGAGAACGCAACAGAAAAACAAGGACATTATGATGATGATGATGATTCAGCAAGAGAGCTCGTTTGTGACTGAGAAATGCCCAGGGTAGAAATGAGTTTCATTAATTGCTTGGTGGGAGAAGAGAGAAGGCCCCTGTTAGAGCATTGTCCCATGCACTCTCTGATCCCTGGAGAATGTTAAACAAACAATGCATTTGGAGAAGCCCACAGGACATATGTCTGGAAATCTGCAAAAGCTTCCTGCTATCCTTGGGGATAAAGGGGGGAGAGAGGAACTGAGCTGACATTTGCTCAACCTTCTGGTTTGTCTTTGTCTAACAATCTGTAATGCCTCACATTTCTCTGTTCACTTCAAAAATTCCTGTGGATTCCCTGCTCACATCCTTACCAGCTTAAATGATCCCATTTTAAATCTTCACCAAAGGAACAGTAACTGGGTCAGACTGTGAGTAGGTTAAGGTATATGTGCTAAGACAAACACTGGAGCAGCAGCCATGACAGTGAATTGGCATGGGTCGCGTGCACTGTGAGAAGAGACCAGAGGCAGCAAGAAAATTAAATGAAATTATATCTGTCTGCAGAATTCAGGGGCATGCATATGCACTGTGACTAATGACATAGTCCAGAGAAGTTAAATAAAAAGTAGAGCTAGCACTGTTACAACTTGTGAGAAAGCTACATATATAAGGATGACAAGATATTTGGATATAAGGCCAACTACACTTAGCTACCCTATGTATTGCTCCTTTACTCTTATGTATCTTTACATAGGAGTAAAGGAGCAATCCGGACCCCTCAGTCAGGTATCTGGGTAGCACAGTTCTGTTACCCACACACAGGTATTTTGTGCCATTCAGTATGCCTATGGGCAGGTCTTGGGATTCATTTGGAATGGCAGGGATACTTGCTTGGGCTCCAGTTGGTAGTCCAGTACAGACCTCCTACAAGCCTTGTATGTTATCTTGTAGACCCATGCAGATGTCCTGAACATCCAAGGGCAAATGATATTAGATAGTTATGTTTAGCTAAATGAATGAAACACACAGGTAACTGGAAGCTGAATCGCTCGCTGGGCTCCAATGACTATTTTGACTAGGGTCTCCCTTGAGCTAGTCATGCTAGAAGTCTGCTATTAAAGATGCCCTCCTCACTTCCATCTGCCACTGAAAGAGGATAGGTGTCTTCTAGTACCTCTGTCATACATGAGCAAATAAACTGAGACATAAATCTCCGTTGACGGTACAGGAATTTAGACCCATGGATTACATGACACCTATATGGAAACACCCAAACCTAGGAGTCAAGCTCAAACTAAATCCCACCCCATTTAACATAAATGTTAACAGATGCACAGATTTCTAACCAGTGTGTCTCTAAATACTGAAATAATATCAATGGTTGGATGGGCTCTCCATTGCTTGTAAATGTTTTAATGCTTTGTAAATGTTTTAAATGCTTTCTACAACATACACTCTGATTGAAAAACAGATTTGTTCAGAGGATTCCTATGCTAGAGGTTCTAATGCTGCTTCTTCACAGCTCCCCAACTGATGCAACTGTGAAAACACCCAACTTCCTCAAAAGCCATCCTTATTTTTGTTTCCAAACTTTCCCTTGTCTGGAGCCATCACTGTCATTGCTGCCACATTCCTAGCCACCTGCTCACACATGCTGCAGGTGGACATTGTGCTGAGGATGACCACAGACAGGTGAGGGCACTTCCAGCCACACGGTGTGGTTTTACCTGACTGGCACTTGGTTGAAGCACAGCTTTCTGTGGATTTGCCCAGTGTGACTCACCATGTTCCAGGATGTATTTCACAATCTCGCCATGCCCAGTCTTGGCAGCGTGGTGCAACAAGGAGCAGTGATCAGGTCCTTGGATTAACAAATTGGCTCCTTTTTTACAGCATTCTATGAACTGGAAAAAAACCCCACAACACAGCAGGATAAGATGGGAGGAGCAGAGAAACAAATATACAGGCAAATTGTTTACTAAATTTCATAGGTCAGTACAAAAACAGAATAAAATGAAATAAAATATTACTTTAGAGTCAGCTTTTAGGACCCAATGAAAAAATATCTGAAAATATAAGTATTGACAATTATATGGGTTAAGAAAAGCAGTTTGTGTTTCCTAAAGAATGAGACATTGCTAATATACTGGCAATGAGTTATCGCTTGCTAGCAATGCTTGCAAAACCATTTCTGGTGAAGCTGTTGGGATATTTAAAAATATATGTATTTGACAGAAAATTCTTGTTTCTCTACTGAAAATTCCAATTTTCCCTTAGCACAGGAGGCAAACATTTTCTGACTAAACTAGAAAACTCTGATTCAAAAATCCACAGGCAGGTGGGGTTCAACTGCCCCAGATCTCCATTCTCAGACTCTGCCCCCTGGCCAGGGCTGGCAGAGGGAGAAGGAAGCACTACATGGGGTAGGAATGGAGAGGAAACAGCAACCAGCCAGGTCTCAGAACTACTGCAAACTCTGGAGGGGTTTGCAGTGTAGATAACTGCAGAAAAGAGGGAGAGGATTGTGACAGCGGAGCATCATTTATAATGCAGTACATCTGAAGAAGGGCAAGAAGTTTCCCTGTCAGTGCAAACTCAGGCAAAATGTTTTCAAGAAGTAGAAAGGGGACAATATTTTTTATGACTGCTGGTTGAAGGACTGCTCCCTAGATGCTGCAGCGGCAAGTGTAGGAGTGGAGGTGTAGAAGGGGCACCTGCAGGAAAAGTTTTGGCCTAACAGTGCTGTCATTTTTACAAATGGCTCCAGGCTGGCTTCTCACAGATAAAATTACAATCATTAATCATGGTTCTCATCCATATTCGAGGTCATGTTTTCATATCTTGGCTTGGCTACTGAAAAAGGCAGCCTCAGACTTTGGGCACAAAACATTTTTGGACAGGTGCATTTTCCTCCCAATAGCTAACAATACCAAGACATTACACATTTTGAGACATCCATCAGTCAATAAAACAACAAGCTGAGGTTTGTTTCACCTTGTCTGGTGGTTGCCTAGGTAGAAGTTAAGAAGTCTCTAGCAACTCCTGGGGCTTGGCCACCAACCTCACTGCCGTAAAATATCCTTTACTATGTCAGGCTGTCTCAGAACTACCCTGCTGTTCAGTGTTCCATCTGTCAATATAGTAATTTCCCCTGTTAGTAACTGACACATTGCTCTGTGCAACACACTACGAATCCTGGGCTGAAAGGTGCTGTCTAACACCAGATCCTATTCACTTGAATTTCACACCTCACCTGACTGATGTGTTCCCCTAATATTCAGGGTTTCCTGGAAAGGCTGTAAAATGTCACTTGCCAGCAGACCCTACAGCAGCCTATTTATGTTTTGAGCAGAGGTGTGATAAAATTTACAGTATATCAGACCTGCAAGAAGCAGTGAAAAATGGACACTTGTTGCTCTGTACTTACCTTAAGCAGATCACCAGCTATGACTGCCTGTAAAAGTGCTGCAAAAGACAAACAAAACTGATGTTAGGCAGAAAGCATTCCACATATAGCCTCACAGCTGAGAACATAGCCCACAGTTTGGGCAAGTTAATACCAATGCCTCAAACCACTTGCATTCTCATATCCTACCAAAACCAATGCAAACCCTGCCCTGGCAGGCAGACGGAAGGCTGCCCATGTTGCACAAAAGCTGTAGGGACATCAAACCAGCCTTTCCATTGCTGCCCTGGAACTACATGTTTCAAAGTGAATTTTTGACTTGAGACACTTCAGGGACCTTTCAACAGTGTCCACAGGGTGGACCCAAGTCTCTGGCACCTCAGCCATCACCAAAGACATCAACGTCATAAACACAGAGAACCCAAAAGTATCCTCAGACCTCTCAGACTTTATTCATACTGATGGTGGAGTGGTCAGTCAGTCTCAAATACATTGAGAGTCTCAAGCTGCAGATGATTAGGTGGCAAAATAGAAATTTCTTAATAATTATTTGCATTACAAAAACATTTTGACATGCCAGTGGACAGCAAGACTCCCTGGGTTTGGCAGGCAGGGTCAAACACAGAACAGGAGCCTGTCTCCTCCTTTTTAGCCCCTGTAATTAAAACAGACACAGAAGGAAAGAGAAACAAAAACAGACAAAGTGAACAAAGTCTCACAGGAAGACAGGGCAGAGCTTTGCACAGAGCAAGGAACTGCTTCCTACCTGCTTCTGTCTGCCCCGCACCTATTAAAAAGAAGGAAGGCAAAAGCCTGGGACACAGTATTGCCCTATGTATAGGCAATATTCAGCTAAAAACACCATGATGGCAAGTAACCACAAACATGAGAAGTTGTTACAAACCTACTGCAATGAGGCTATTTCCTCCTTTTTTTCTCCTTCTCCCTATCATGATATATATGATAAAAAACAATTACGAATAATCTTTCTGAGAAAGCACTTACCTGGTTTGCATCTTGGAAAGCTTTAAACATCTGTCTCAGTTCATACTTTTTCAAGAGTGCCTAAGCCCATTTCTATTTTCGAGTCTAGGCAGCACAATCAAGTTAAGCATTTGCTCAAGTGCCATCCTTGATAAAGATGCCAAAAGCTCATGTGGGGAGGAACAAGGGCGAAAGCAAGCCATAGCATATATAGACTTGCCTCTGACAAATAACACATAGGAAACTGCACAGTGTGAATTCCACAAGGGGCTTGTTACAGCTTCAAAAATGACAACACATCCAAGCTAAACACTGCAGAAGAGGAAAGGTGTGCAAAGAAAACCCAACAAATGTCCTTTTCTTTGAAAACACCTGGGGTTGTGGGTGGCTTTCCGGTCTCTGCAATGCCTCATGCCCTGGTTATGCAGCAGAGGGAAAAGCAAAAACCCAGTCCAGCTAAGTTCTGACTTGGGAAAGCAGTATCAGCAATAAATGCTACATTAGATTTAGGGCAGTTTTACAGTGACCATGAGTTAAACTAAGTCCTGCATCTGTGCCAGTCCCCCTGGCACCTGTGGGAGTGAGGGCACACAGATCCAAGGAATGGAAAAAGACGAACATCAGCAGGTAAGAGCTAGAACTGGAAAAATACATGCATATCTTTTCTTCAGATTTCATTTTCAGTGTTTTACATCCTTCTTTTTTTCCCAATAGTTCTAATACTGGGTCACCCCAAATTAACAGCAGAGCAGAATTTAGTCCTTATGTCATCCATTTTATCTTTTTCCTCCTTTTTCAACAGTCTGGTCTCACTGCTACATTTATTCTGTGGACTACTGCAGTCTGTACTTGTATAAATATTTTGCTCTCTTCACACATTCAAAAATCAAATGAACCTGTGACACCAGCTTTTCATTACTTTCTACATCTAATATTTTAAGACATGTCTTCCCTGAAGTTACTTCCCAAGAGGCAGAAACCCATTTTCTTACTCAAACCATGCTTAAGACTATGGTTCAGAAAAGCCAGAAGACAGAACTAGAAAACTATGAAGTGGAAGGTATGGGATAGATGAGTGGACGGTGAAGTGGATGGAGAACTGGGTGACTGGCAGAGCTCAGAAGGTTGTGATTAGCAGCGTAGAATCTAGCGGTATCCCCCAGGGGTCGGTACTGGGTCCGATCTTGT
>NW_010315921.1:0-20823 GCF_000700745.2 Antrostomus carolinensis
ATAAAAAATATATATATATATATATTTTAAAGGAAGGCAGCCACTAACCATGCATCTTATTTTTTAAAAGAATGTTTTCCCACAAACTGTACACTTTAAGGGATCATTCCAAACAACCTTTTTTGATTCCCCTGTGGAATTTACTTTATTTATTTTCATTCCACCTCCTTTCTTCTTTTTTTTCATGATAATGCTCAATGTCGCAATTAATAGTCTAGACACTAGTTGGTTCTGTTGGTTAATATTTTTCTTATTCTGGATGCCTGTAAACAATTCCTCCTGTGTACGTTAGGAAAAGAATATTGAGAATTTTTGTGAAACTTTCTCCACATTTGAATTCTGGACAGACTGCAATTAGAAAAAGCAAAACCAACTTCTATGGTGTGATTCTTTGCTGCACATTTTTGATCAAATTAGGAAATTCAGAAATAAGAAAAAATAATGTAAACATAAATTTGAATGCTGGCCCATCCATCTCACATTATCACAGCACTTGCCTTTTTCTACTGTTTATATTATAGGTGAATAAAAGAAAAGATTAAAGCTACAAAACTAAAATGGATTAGAATACTCCAGATGTGTTCATGTAGTCTGCCTGTAAAGCAGAAAATATTTCTTTGCTAGTTATAAACCTTTGAATGGAAATATAACACTGTCTGTGTAACCTCATATTTTCTTCAATCCACCAATCCTTTTTTCTATGGGGACCAGGTAGCGGATTTTGTTTCTAGGAACAGGAGAAAATATTTTGTGAAAACTGTTGAATTTTCTCCTCAATGTGACCAAATCAGACTTGAAAAAAAAGAAAAAGAAAAAGAAAAAAATAAAAGGGTTATACTGGAAATGCCGGTAACACCCAGTAGGTCAGGACTCCTATCTGAAACGTCTGAGACTGAATATGTGTTCTGAAATTGGTCTCCGTCCCCTCCAACCACCAAAAAGAAGCTACTGCCTGCTCTTTGGGGGTTCTAGATATACTCTGGACCTACGTTCTGCATCTTTCAGAAACTGTTGTGTGTATATGTCTTAGGGGATGGCCAAGCAGGACTGCTGGTCTTGAGCATCAGTAACATGGTACAGAGAGGATTCCACCTTCCCAGTGAACTCTTCAGCTTTGTGCTTAGACAGTGTTCATTAGTCATTTGCAGGAATAAATACATTTTGTATTGCTCTAATTAAAATTATGAGTTAGCTCTTTTTTCCCCAGTACTGATAAAGAACAAGTTTGGTCAGCTTAAGAGATGACGACCCTTAGAATTTCTTTGAAAGGATCCTAACCCTCTGCATGAACTAAAGTAGTAGAAGAGTATCAGATTACCCTGCTAACAGACTTTTTATAGCCAAGGTTGAGCAAGATCAAGGGAACCTTAAAATCAGCACAAACCTTACTTGAACAATTCCACTGGAAATATCAACCCAACTTGATTTTGGTTGGATTTGAGATTCAAACTCTTTAGAATGAATGCACTGTCAAGAGTATCATCAACACAACTTTCAGCTTAGAAGACAGATAATTGCTGGAAATTTGTAAGCACTGGGACTTACATAGCTATTGGTCTGGTGTTTCGGTTATTTAAGAATCCAGTGACCTCAAAAATACCATGCAAGCCATACTAATGACAAGGAAATGGGAGCATAAAACTCCAAGTAACCCTTGACTAAAACGGGGATATGGGAATTTTCTTTAGGTTAACATAAAGTCTAAGCATTAATTTTATGTAATTTATGCTAAGAGTCAGAAAAAGTAGAGAAAATTTAGGCTGCAATATAGGAATATATTGCTGGGACTAGGTGACATTCAAATAATAAAATAGCCATTTCTTTTTTCATTTTTTTAGATCTTCTGGTGCTTTTCCATCCTGTGAAAGTATTATGAATAGTGCCACCTGAAAAAACAGAAAGGACAAGTACAGGGTGCAAGTTAGGTCTGAGTTTTTGTTAGACTTCAGTGAAAATTTGCTTTTCAGATGAAGGGGATAGAAGCCTCTATCAACCTTCAGTTTCAGACAGACATACATCTGGAATCTCTTAGTTTTAATATCTCTGAGCAGAAGCTTAAAACTGAATTTTCTGTCTTGAAAGCTTGTGCTAGGTTGTAAGAAGAACAAATGAGACTACTAATCATTTTAGATATAATGAAAAACCCTAGCTTCTGTAGTCAGTTGTTGAAGAATTTAACTCACTTAATATAACATAGATGCATATAAATGCATTTGAAAACAAAGATAGGAAGCTTTGCTACTAGAGGTGAAACCTCCTAACTTTCACAGTAGACAGAAAAGCTTGAGGCATATAATTTCCTGCAATTTCCACTATGCCACCACCAGACAGCAGCATCACATATTAGAGTAATGTGTTCTTTTTGGTAGAAACCAGAGGCATGTATGAGTAATTTTTTTGGATGCTAGGACCTCAACAGAATTTACAGAATGATCAGACATCTTCTACTAGTGAAGTCAATAGACATGTTTCTCAGGGTTTCTGTGAAGCCATTTTATGAGTAATATCTGGCCTTTGTCCTAGTGCACAGCTGTTCCACAAGGTCCTTGCCTTTGTTCTTCAAGGCACCAAATGCAGCAAATCTCACCTGAAAGGTGATTACACAGAAAACCAGATTGACTCAGGCTGATTGGTTGTTCCTGAATACTCCCTTGTTCTTCAGAGAACAATGATGGTAATTCTGATAATATGATTGGAACAAATAGAAAACAATATAGTGAAGTACAGTATAGGAGGCCACATATTCTGATTTTTCCAATCAACATATGTACCAACTACATTCTGTAAGGCTGAGTTAATTAAACAGAAAACATGCTTGAAAAACATTATTTGAAAATGAAATACTGAGTGCAGATATTCCTTTCTTTGAAGGAAGAAGTGTTCTTCTTGCTAGCACACTGTAATAGTCTATGGATGTACTTCTTATTGTTATGTAATCTGGGGGGAAAAAAAATCCTTCAAGAAAAGATCTGATTTTCATCAGATCTGAACCTCACTGGAAATTGATTCTGCTGACCAACATCAGCACCTGAAAATTTGTCTGGGAGTCAATGCAATCTGTGACAGAGTACTGTTATGAACATTTCTCTGCTCATGGTCCAAAAAGAGAATGGCTATGAAGATAATGGCTAATTTACACACTGTGTTAGGATTCTAAATGTCCATAAGGCACTAATTTCCACTTTGACTTTGAGATGGCAAACACACAAAAAATGTTTTTGAAATAAAAGTGTATCCATATAAAGGTCCATATAAACTACTCAAAATTTATACCAAGTGGGTATTTATTAATAATGTAAAATCTGGATCAACAAAACTTCTAAGCAAAAACAGTAGGATGGATAGAGGACTTTGCTAGATTGCTTACTAGGATTCTTCAATGTAGTATGCCTCACCTGGCACAGTAGGCTTTTAGTATTCCTGAAAAATACCCAGTCTATGGTGTCAGGGACTATTGTGATTTTCCTGTGAGATATTTACACATCTAGGCTACGGATGTTCTACTGTGAATATCAGGCATCACTCATCTGCTTCTCTCATGTCACTGTTCATGAGATAGATATAATGACAGTGATTATATTGTTACCTTTATGCAGGTAGGTCTCGTCACAGCAACACATTATAAGAAGATGTCATTGTAAGAGTATATCAATGTGAGAGTAAACAATGGATCTTGGTAGGTAAAAAGGGGTGTGTATGGGATTGCACCACCCTGGGAAGTAGCAACATAATGACTCCAGTTGAACTAGTTGTTATTTTACAATAGGATCCAGCCAACAATCCTTTTAAAAATTATCAAGAAAGGCACCATCCTTCGTCTAAGCCCACTATCACTGGTACAGTAGTCTGTCTAGTAATTCTCTCTCCTCGGGATATCTTTCAAGGGCAGGTTGAAGTAATTCCAGGCCTATTTACAATGTTAGGAGGTTCATAACAACTCCTTTTGTCTCTGAGTTTTCATTCTGAAGAGGTTCTATAGAGAAAACACGGGATCCTAAGAGGGTTGGATGGAGTTCTCTGCTCCTTTTCTCAAGGGTGCATTTCTGAACAAGAGGAAAGTGCAATTCCTTCTTCCTCATCTAGTTCATGAGAAATTATAAACTTCAGGTAAGGACTTACAGCTCACTGTCCTAGGTATGAGAAGACTGGCTACAGCTGATTTCTGGTTTCTCATCCTGTGGTTATCTGATGTTAAAGGATCTGACTTCCAAACAAAGAATGAAAGGGGCCAAAGGGGTCACCTCTGAAGATATAAGTTAAGTGTTGCTAAACTGTTGTAAACTTAGCTTTCTTACTATTGGGTAGTGATCTTTGCTCAACCGTAGCTGAGCAGTATGACCCAGTCACTGGAAGTTTTCTGCTTATTTGTCATGTAACAGTGAAAACAGGATGACCAGCCACATGTGAGAATGTGCCAGCTGTTTCACTGCTGCTTTTCCCTTCCCTTTCTCTTCCTTGTAAGCAATGGTTCCTTGTGGTCACCCAAAGTCATATGTTATTAACTTCTTTGCTGAGGACCACTTACAGAATTTTGGTTCTACCCTCAAAAGTTTCCTCCTCTGTCTCATGAAAGCAGTTGTTTTCACCTTGTCGTAAACATGTATGTCCTTCAGCTTTTTTATCATCATCTTCACTGGTCTTCAGGGCTAACTATATTGCACAGATAGTGAATATTCTGATCAATAATCTCTGAAGAAAGATGGCTGCAACACTTTGGAGCCAAGCAACCCCAAGGTTTTGTTTTCAGTGTTAACAGCTGCCAAAATTTAGACGGTGTGGATAGCTAGGGAAATTAGTATCAGGTGTTTGGGGCCTTTCAACAGAGTAACGTAGATGTGGCCTTCACAGCCCTGCCAAGCCACATATCTTGCCAGCAAGTTTGCTGCTTGTGAACCTTGTCAAAAATACTTTTAGATAAAACATAATGAAAAAAGTTAACCATAGTATAAAAGGCTCCAAGAAAGGTCATATCCCAAATATTTGCACCATGCTGTTAGGCTGAAAGCAGACTGGTCAAAGAGTTTTCAGTCAGAAAATGAAAACTTTGTTTAGCTATAAATTTCTTAGTAGCTGTTTGCCACATGACTGGAAAGAGATAAAAGCACACTCAATGAGGGGTAACAGAACACCTTGTTCTGATGTTTAGTCACTCCTCTTTCTCTGTAATGTTTTTGATTTAGCAAGACATTTAGGTCCATGGGTCAGTCTTTTGCTGAGCTGAAGCCTTTATTTCTGATAATGATAACACACTTCACAAATAAATTCCCTACAAAACAAAGCAATTTCATGTACTACCTGAACTCTGGTGCTGAGGGTAGCTCCACAGTTTCTCAGCAAAATTATTACTTTAGCAATACATTCACAATCACTGTCATCATGAGACCAGGAGGAAAAGAATAACTTTGTATACACCTGGCATACAGTAAGCTCAAAGGTCTAAAACTTCAGACAGCTTCTACAGCTGAGTGAAAACTTAGAAACTTAGAGCTGCACTGACAAAACAGAAAGGCTGCTCATGCTTGAAAATCTAGCCTAAGTCCTTAACCCTGAGTTCCTGTCTGTAAAATGCAAACTCCAAATTCAGGCCACTATTTTTAAAACAGACAGCTAAATACACACTCCTAGATGATGTGATCACCTCTTCAGAGCAGAATATGCTGACCACCTCCAGCTAGCAGCCCATGTCTGCATGGGTGACAGGGATTTTGTCACACTGATGCTGAGCTGTGCTCATGCACGTTGGAACACAGCACCACCTAGTGAGCCACAAAAAACAGATTGACACAGACTAAAGTCTAAAAATCCAATATAAATTCTAGTGAGCCACAAAAAAACAGACTGACACAGATTACAGTTTAAAAATCCAATATAAATTATAAAAATTTAAAACAAATCTAAGTAAAACCTCTCTTTCTGCAGAAAGAGAAGGCTTGTTTATGGAAGATTAGCCTTTATTTTTTGTCCCAGTACAAAGCTCCCAATATCTTAAAGTTATAAATGTAAAAATGAGTCAGCACTTACTCAATTAAATTGCACCAAAGGCTTGGCAGACTGTTATTATTCATTTAGTCATGCACTATCAAAATCAAAAATACTTTTTCAAAGAGTAACAGAGCCCTGTTCCCCAGAGCTCAGTACTGGGGCCAGTCCTGTTTAACATTTTTATCAATGATCTAGACGAGGGGATCGAGTGTACCCTCAGTAAGTTTGCAGATGACAACAAGATGGGTGGAAGTGCTTATCTGCTTGAATTTAACAAGGCTCTGCAGAAGGATCTAGACAGATTAGATTGATGGGCCAAGACCAATTGCATGAGTTTCAATAAGGCGAAATGCAGAGTTCTACACTTTGACCACAACAACCCCTGGGAGCACTATAGGCTTGGGGAGGAGTGGCTGAGAGCTGCTTAGCAGAGAGGGACCTGAAGGTGTTGACTGATAGTTGGCTGAACATGAGTCAGCAGAATGCCCAGGTGGCCAAGAAGGCAAACGGCATCCTGGCCTGTATCACTATATAGTGTGGCCAGTAGGACCAGGGAAGTTACCCTATCCCTGTACTCAGCACTGGTGAGGCCACACCTTGAGTACTGTGTTCAGTTTTGGGCCCCTCACTACAAGAAGGACCTGGAGGTGTTGGAGCATGTCCAGAGAAGGGCAACAAAGCTCATGAAGGGTCTGGAGAACAGTTCTTCTGAGAAGCAGCTGAGAGAACTGGGATTGTTTAGCCTGGAGCAAACAAGGCTCGGGAGATCTTATTGCTCTTTCCAACTACCTGAAAGGAGGGTGTAGAGAGGTGAAGATCAAACTGTTCAACCAAGTAACAAGTGACAGGACAAGAGGAAATGAAGTCAAGTTACACCAAGGGAAGTTTAGATTGGATATTCGGAAGAATTTCTTTACTGAAAGGGTTATCAGGCATTGGAATGGGTTGCCAAAGGCAGTGGTGGAGTTCTCATGCCTGGAGGTATTTAAGAGTCATATAGATGTAGTGCTTAGGGACATGGTTTAATTGGGGACTTGTCAGCGTGAGGTTAATGATTGGACTTGATGGTCTTAAAGGTCTTTTCCAATCTAGGCAATTCTATGGGATTCTGTGTGAACTTCTGAAGAGTTTAACATACGTATACTTTTTGAAGAGAACAAGAGTAGATTTGACTGTCAGAAAAGCCACCACTGTTGTGCCTGACCTGGTCCAGTGATTTATTTACATGAATGTAACAAGACAGGAAAATCATACCCTGTATTTTTAATATGCTACATCACTGTGCTCGCTCACTATGGCAACATAAGCTAAGATTTTTCTGTGCAATGTACTTTGCTGTAGTGGAAGCTGTCTGCAAAATGGTATCTAATTCCATTTCCATTGTCCTGTTATCTGTGTTGCTTTTATGATGTTTCCCTTTTTAAATCCTCTGTATCTTTCTCTTACTGTCATACATATGCCTTCTTCCATGTCACCTTTGCCACTCTTTGAAAATCTATACAGGCTAAACACTTTCTCTTGGCTTCAGTAGCTTCTGAAAACAACATCCCTTTGGGAACTTTCTTAACAAGGAATCAATTATTTGAAACAAAACATTGTCAATCAGCTTTGAGACTACCCAACCACAATTAGTGGTATACTCAGTATCATCTCTTGAAAAGCATATAATACTTTCAAATGGAGGCAATATTCTAAACAACAACAACAAAAAAACCAAAAATGTAGCCTCAGGTTCAGACACTTGGGGTTTTTTTGTTTTCATTTGTGGTTTGGTTAGTTTTGTTTCATTGTTTGCATGAAAAATGGTTTAGGACAATCTCAAATCTTTTTAAACACACTTCTGTGTGTTGAGCCTCCTTGTTGACAGTATCACATTTGAAGCATTACAAATGTGAGGTTTAAAGACAACATTTCATTATGTGAACCTAGGAATACCTGATGAATAAAATTGTAGCTAGATTGTCATAGATATAGTATGCACAGTTCTCTTGACAGGATGTGGATCAAACTTTCCAGGATAATTTGCAAGTTCTTCTATTGGTGCAAAAGATAAGACACAGTAGATTTTCTTAGAGGAGGTTTTGACTTAAAAAAAATAACTTGAGGAAAACTTAGTCCCAGAATTACTGGGGTTTTGAAGGTATTTTTTCTTCCAAAAATAGACTTTACCCCTCTCAGGGGTCTAACACGTTGATTGCCTCTCAGTCCGTCTGGGTGTACAGGCACAGGAGAGAATGTAGGATTCTGTCAGCAGTCCAGTTCTTGACATTCATGTTATTATTATTGGAAAACTCCAGAACACTTCTATAACTTTATAGAAAACAAATGATTCTGATGTAGGTGAGTTGCAACAAATAATACAGCCTTTTGCTGGGAACGGATATTATCACTTTTATCAAAGCCTACAATATTGATATAAATACATTTTTAGCTTCTATCTAAATATATCTACCTCCAAACAACAAGCTTGGACATGTTCTTCATCATAGAATATAATCTATATTTGGGTTATAAAGGGCTATTAGATGTCTATATTTTCTGTAAGTATATTCTTTTTCACCTATAAAAAATCTGGCTATTTATCTGTTATTTCTGAACATCTGGAGACATTGTTAGGCTCCTGGATGTATCAGGTTTGCACCAGCCATGCTGTTCAATGAATGGACCTGTATTTTTTTCCAGCATGTTTTAGTCACAAAAATGAAAGCCCCAAACCAAAAATATTTTGTAAAACATAAAAGTTATTATGAGTTATTAACAAATAAAGAGTTATTAGCAAATAAACAAAAGAGTAAAAATAATGTTTATACACAATTTGGAGTAACTTATTTTTTTTTTAGCGTTTCTTTTGTGTCCTTGAAAGTGGGCCAGTAAATGTAATGTTATAAAACTTTTGTAACTGTAATGGCTTCATAATACCAGGACATATATTTATAAGGAAATGGAGTCAGAAAACTGCCCCTTAAATCCAGTTGAAATTCGGTCAAAAAACCGCATGGTTTGGCTGTACTTTGATCCAATTGAATAGCTCTAACACTCACAGAATTACACAGAGTAAGGTAAGAAAAGGTGTTTTTGCACTTCTAGTGTACTTTCTCGAGATCTAGACTAATTCTTTAACACATTATTTCATTGATTCACTGATTCATTGGTACCTGTTATCCTCTTGCTACAATGCTTGCTTACCGCTGTCCTCATTTTTTTTTTTTTACCTCTTTTAATCCTATTTTATACTTATTTAGTAGGTTTGATCTGTATTGAAGGTTTCAAAGCTTCTAGGTTTAATATAACAACAAAATAATGGCATAATGTCCTCCTGTTAAATCCAGATAGAACTGTAAGAGTGATGAGAAAAGTCAGGTTAATGAACATATTTAAAACTGTTTTCCTAGGTCTGAGAGTCTGAGATTAGATTCTCAATATTGATGACTGACATCAGTTTAGGTACAAAATTGAAGACTTTTATGAACAGTCACTATAGTGTCCTGGACAATTTTTGTGTGACTTGATTCACTTTTCCCTCAGTATCTCCTGTGCAGTCTGATGTTGTCAGTAAAATTATATGATACTATATTTTTCCCCTTGATGAAATATGTGGATTTTACCATCTCAAAGTCAACATTCATCCTAGAATCTTAGAATCATAGAATGGTTTGGGTTGGAAGGGATCTTAAAGATCATCTAGTTCCAACACCACTGCCATCAGCAGGGACCCCTTCCACTAGATCAGGTTGCTCAAAGCCTCATCCAGCCTGGCCTTAAACACTTCCAGGGAGGGGGCATGCACAACTTCCTTGGACAACCTGTTCCAGTGTCTGACCACCCTCACAGTGAAGAACTTCTTCTGAATATCTAATCTAAACCTGCCCTCTTCCAGTTTGAAGCCATTTCCCCTTGTTTTGTCATTAACTGCCCTTATGAAAAGTCCCCCCCCAGGCTTTGATCAACCTGATCTAGTGGAAGGTGTCCCTACTGATGGCAGTGGGGTTGGAACTAGATGATCTTTAAAGCCCCTTCCAACCCAAGCCATTCTATGATTCTATGATTCTAAAATCTTGGGGAGTGGGACCTGAGCAGCATAATTGTAATCCAAATCAGGGAAGAAATAAAATTCTGTAGCAAAGAGGGAATTCTGCAAGCACTACTGATTTCCTTTTTTTTTTTTAGTTCTATTGTTATTGTATACTCTCCAAAAATACAGGACTTAGTTTCTTATTACAATATATCCATTACAACTCTTAACAAAATCTTGTATCTCAGCCAGGTGCAGTAAACATGACCTAAGGATCATATTTCCAATAATACATTTTTAATCTACTAAATTTTCAACTCAGTAATGTCAAAATTGTTGAATTTATTTAAATTTGTGCAGAATTTTAAATAGGCAGAAAAACTAGACCTGAATAAGATCTACATCTTCATTTTTATGTATTCAGTTCCTAGATTTCATTTTCTGAAGGATCTGAATACCAACAGTTATGATTGATACTTTTCTTTTTCCCTTTTCAAAGGTATTTTAGTAATTTTTCCTTCAAATCCACACACATCAGCTCTACATTCCACATCACAGTACATAAACCAAAACGCTTTAGAGTATCCATATCAGACTAAATTTTTTATTGAAGGATTAAATTCTTTACAGGAAATGTAGAAAAGATCTCTGTGTTTCACTTCTATTATGCAACCAGCAAAATATACGAGAAAGAATGTTCCACCAGGTGCCTTGAAAACAGGCTGCTTTCCCTGTGGTACATCTCAGCAACGAGTTGAGGAAATATTATGTTGACAGAGCTTGAGGGAAGAAAAAAATGAGCATTGTTCTTCAACAGCTTTCAAATTCAGCTTTGGCAGCAGAGTAAGCAGCTACAATCTAATGGCATCTTGTGTAAGTGAATTTACAAGATGTCATTTTTAAGGATCATTTTCCTGTTATAAAGCACATATGGTAAATAAGAATTTTAGGAAGAAAAATTATTATTAGTTTTATACATATCCTTTAGTGTTTATCTGACAAATCAATTTTCATTAGCTTTAACTCTTCTCCTTCTGGAAACACATTTAAAGCTCATAATTGTCATAAGTGGTCTTTGTGAAAGGAATGGGAATACCTCCTCTTCAAGTTCTAACAAAATAGCCACTTCCAAAACCTGTCAAATGGAATTGTCAAATTATAAAACAGCTTGATACTAGAAAATGCATAGAGCACAACATAGTCCTTATCTGTGGAGCTCTTACTTCTCATGACAATTTGGGCAGAATGTGAATGGAGTGTTGTGTATATGTACTTAAGAGTTATTGCTTTGTTAGTTTTTCAGTAACAGATTGGTGAAAATTAATTTAAAAGCTATTTTCAGTCAAGAGAATTTTTATTCAAAACACTTTTAAAATATGGAAATTTGTACTAGTAGCTTTGTAATAGCTTTTTGGGATATGTGAGAGGATGTGGTAACAAGGTAGTTCATGGATCCGTTTCTTTACCTTTTCTTTGTCTACAGGTGGGAATAGAAGTTACATTGATTAGTAAAAAAATTCTGGGAGCTTTTGCCTTGTTTTTGTTGCTAAGGAAACGATTTCCTTGGCATCAATACATCCAGCAGGTCTGTCTCACTTTTCTGTAAGCTCTAACAGAAGCAGGATTGTGGAATGGCATTGGGGGGGTAAAAAACCACAGAGATAAACAAGGAGGAAAAGATCAACAAAAGTATCTGAAAGTTAATACAGGGATATTGCTTAGCTGAATTGAATTAACTCTTGTTTCTGTGTGGGTTACCTAGGGAGCTTTGTGTGTAGGTAAGGATTTAAGGCTCCAACAAGACTACAGTTAAAAGCCAAAGAGGAACAGAAGCCTCCACATCAGAAATCCCCAACCACAACCGCCCCAATCCATAAGCCCCAAAACACCAAAATGAAGAGGGAAATGTGGAACCACATGGTCTGGATACAAGATCTGAAGGTAGAGATGTTTGGTTTCCACTCTTCTACCAGTGTTCTATTTCAAATAGAGTCCTTTCTTCTGCTGCTCCCATCACATAATTTACTTGATGCTATGTCAGATGGGATATTCTATGAGGATGTAGTAATTATGTGTATTTAATACTGTAAATGAACTTTTTATTGGTGTTTCTGCAGTTGTAATTTATTTCTTACTTCACTTCTGCACTGTGTATCACAAAATCGAGTCTGGAGAATGAGGAGATAGATAAGTGACTCTGCTATCCACTTTTTCAGGCTGACTGTACAAAGTCTCAGCTGTTTCCTTTTCCACCACTGTTCCTTGCAAATAATTTAAACTCTGCTAAAAATGAAGTGAGCTACAAGCAGGATACACCAAACACCACATTTGGCAGAAAGTTGGGTGATACATTAAAACCTGTCACATAAGTTATATTAATAAAAGTGAAGGAAACCCCAAGTGGTAAAATGGTTGGCTTTAGGATATAGTAGAGGTATACAATATCTTAAAAAAAAAAAAAAAAAAAAAAAAAAAAAGGGAAAAATCTCTAAGTCAGTGGTATGAACCCAGGCAAGAGCAACAGTAAAATCATCATTGTCACCTTACAAACTTACAACAGCTTACCACGTCTGAAGGCTGTTAATAGTCTCCATACCATTTCTTGTTCAAAAGTCAGATGCAAAAACCTGCCATCACAGTTAGGACTATTTGCATGCTTAAACAGAAACTTTCAAAATGTATTATTGGTATGGAATTGTGAAGACACTGAAACTGATGCCATCACTAAATGAAGCAAGGAGACATGTTCCCAATTCACTTACCCAGTCCTTTCTCTATTTCTGCACATAAAATAAGTATATTTTTCTGTGTATTTCAAGGTTATTCTTGTAATTATGAATAGGTACTGGTAGATATCATGAAGACATAGACACATTTACCTGGGGACTGTTAGGAGCTGCAAGAGTGAGGCTACTTCACAGGGAAGAAGAGATGTCAGACAAGGGTGTTCCCAGCACTGCTGGGCACTAATCACCCTCACCAGGGTGCAGGAGAGCAGAGCAAGACAGTGGAGGCAACAGGCCCCATCAACAGGCCAGTGTCATCAAAAGCAGGGTAACCTCAGATAAAGGTTCAAGGTCCATTCAGGAAAACCAAATGGACATTTGGGATCAGCAGATGACAGGACTGGAACCAGTTATACCTGCAACGCATTTCAGACATCTCCAGCCCTGATGGCTGATAGGTTTATTGGAGCAAAGTGTACATGGGGTGCTATGGTCAGCCCAGGGAGCTGATCCTGTGGTTGGCCTCAGGGCCCTGACAGGGACTTACTGTAGAATGATTTGTAAAATTTCTCTTTATTATGTTAGCATGAGTGGATAACAAAACAGTGTCTTGGATATTATTGGACATCAGGTCTAACCTTGATATATGACTTCATTACAAGAGTTTGATTATACATTTATCCTAATGTAGGCTCACAAAAAACTTTATGTTTTGTCCTCACTGATGGAGGATACAAAGGGACTTTGGGGATTCCTGTTCCATATGTGAACCTAAGAGCAATAGTGAAGGCATTATTGTGACTTGAGGAGATCAAAATCCAGAGTGACATTAAACATCCTTACAAAAACCTGCATGCTCAGGAGTGCTACACTATACAAGAATGAGGTCCATCCCACTGCAAGGCATGGATGAGTAAAGCTGGGGAAAATAGTAACAACCCTTCAAAAGTCATAGTTATAATAACATTTTGTTGTAACCTCAAAGTCTTTCCCCTTCTTTTAGTTTTTGACCTTTCTCTCTACTTTCTCTTCCATAACTGGGGATGTAAAAATGGGCAAATTCATCTGACAGCAATCCTTACCATATAATAAATTGAAATAACTGGAAATGGTCAGAAAAAAAAAATATGTTATTGTTATGATGTTCTGATACAACAGAGGGCAACTGGCCTTTCAAAAGTGGTTGCTAGTTACTTTAGGATCAGTTATATTTTTGTAGGGAATACATACTACAGATGGAAAATTCTGGAATAGATTATGAGTTTAAATAAGCAGTTGATATCTAAACAGATCATACCACCACAGTTACTGAAACAGGTCCATTGCGAGTATACAATTCCTACAGAAGAAAAATTAATCTCAATATGCTAGACTTAGACCATCTCTGAGTTCAATAAAATACATCTCCTGTAACAAAGATTTTTTTTTTTAAGTTTTTGAGATGTCTTTCTTTTGTGGTAGCAAATAGAAGCTTTGTTCTGTATGCTGCTAGTATTCAACACTGGTTGTTTTAATATCCACAAAATACAGGATTTCCATGGGATATATTGAGAATGCAGATTAAATTAATCTAAGTTAGTACTTTTACTTTTTAAAAAAAGAGTAAACTGAGAGAAATAACCTCCAAGGTTGCATGAAATTGGCTAGATGATTCTAAAACCTTAACTATGCCTGGATAGTAAGTCGACAAAACACACTATACAGAAAAAAAATCTCCCAGCTTTGATGGAAGTAACATCTTGTGAGTGACTAATGTTTATTGTATAGTTAGGGTACATCAAACTCCTACTGTTCAGCAGAGAAATTATCACTTTTACATCTATCTTTTTCGTCTTTTTTTTTTTTTTTTTCCCAGAAGACTTTGTGATTATATAATAAACAACCTGAATTAATGTGTATGAGGAAGTAATTTGTGCTTGTTTGCTTGTAGCCTGAATACAGGCTTGTGTTTTATTCTTTAATGTTAATCCTTGGACTCAATTCTACAGGAAAAATAATCTTAGTTTTTCTTCAAAGTCTGTTATTAATTTTCTAGAAGCAGAATTGTACATCTTGAAATTTTATTACTGTTTTAACTAGAATTTGGAGCACAAAGTAATTCAATATCTGGGTAAATCTATGAGACATGATTCTAAAATAAATAAACATTTTTTCCATGTAACATAGTTCCATGAAATACTATGAAAGTGGATAAAATGAGAATTTTCTCAATCACAAGGTCAAAAGCTAAATTTACCTGCACATATGGTTTACTTCCCATTGAGAAATGATCTTTGGCTATGTAACTGTGGGCAGTTACTTTTTGCATTTCATATAAACAATACTTTATTTCTCTGTAATATATTTTTTAAAACCATTGAATTTACCAAAATCAAGCATGTATTTAAATTGGCATCACCCTTGGCACTGCTTACTGAATTGAGTATGCCTAAATTAATGATAATGAGATCTTAAACACCTAGTTATCTACACTGGTTTACCTAAACTAAAATTACCGGTTCTCAAGTCAAGTAAAGGTAAAAGTAACTGGTTTGTCTCAGTCTTCACACTGGGACTTATTTCTCGATATCTTTTGGCCCTTGTTTGGATGAAATCTTTTCAGCAACTGAACACAAAATACATACAAAACAGTTTTAACCTTGCATCTTTGGCCAGATGTGGGCTAAGGTTCAGCTTTGTCTCTTTATCTACAATCTGAAGAATATGGATTTGATAAATCAGAACCTGTTCTGAACTGTTCTCTTTTGTCTGTGAGCTTTATCCAAGGCAAACATACATCATTCCTTCCTGTTCAGGATTTGTGTGAAGAGATAATAAGCATTTTAAGCATTTTCTCTGACCTTATATAAATTCACAAACAGAGCAGAATGCTGGAGCTGTAGGATTGCTGTAGGATTACTGCTTTACTGGAGTTAGAGAAGTGAGCTTTTTTAAGTAAACAAAAGACCTTAACATGAGAAAAATCATCTGTATGGAAGAAAAAAACTACATAGTTACAAAGTCGATCTCTAATACTCATTTATTAGGGATTGTGAAAAACTTAGAAAATGTATCTAAAAATAAGAGGCATCATTTAGAAAGAAAATCCACTTTATTTCACATTTCTGCAATACTGTAACAATTTAGGTAAGTGTATTTCATTAAATTTTCTGTTTATTAGCAATCAGCTTACATTTCTGGTGTCTACTGTAGTTATTAGTACCAGACTATTGTCTATCACAGATAGTCAATGCAGCACTTATCTTCACAACAGAAGCTTTTATATGAAAATTAAAACCGTGTAAAGCAGTCACTTATTTCTGTCACATGAGAATGGGAATAGGCTTAGTAAGAAACAAAAGGCTTGTTGTTTAAGACATTGTATGTTGTTGCTTCCAACAAAAAAAGTCCTAGTATTTCTTTAATGCCACCAACTCTCAGTAATCAAAGAATGTTTCAAGAGGCACAGAACAGAGATCTTCTTTCATATGGGTAGATTTGCTTAGAAGATTTTTGATCTATAGTCTAAAGCACTCCAATAATCTTTGAAAATCTGCAAGGTTTAGCTGAGGGACTCAGTTAAAGAGACTGGACTTTAATTTAGACAAATGAAGGAAAAAAAATAAAATAGCTAAGTATTTGGTCTTTAATTCATAGCTCTGTTCAGCTTCTTGAAATTTTGCTGGATTCCTCATGAATAGAATTGTGAAATTCTGGAGTGAAAATGTGAAAATATTATCATCACTGACATGTCCATTCACACACAACTTTCAGTTGAAAACACAATTTATGTTAGTATATATATGGTACCTTCAAAAAATAAAAGATTCTCTGTTGTGTTCCTTCCATACATGTGTTCAAGTTGGTAGTCTGCCTAGGTTAGTAGTTGAGTAGTTGTGGATGTTTTTGAATTTTACAGAAAAAATCACAGAGAGAGGAATTAAAATATAGGAAAATATTTTATGACTCCTGAATGATTTTCTAGTTTTGAGAAGGCTCATTTCTTTCTTTCTTTCCCTCTTTCCTTTTTTAAAGTAGTTGAATACAGAAGATAGACAAAGAAAATGCAAATAATCCCAAGTCATGGTGCGAATAATGATTTCATTAGTAAAAATCAGAATCTATTGCAGGTAATTTGTGTATAAGAAAAGCAATAAAAAATGGCCTGTTGTGAAAAATCCTGATTCTTTGAAAATAAATGGAACATTTTTTGCAGTTCACAGCAGGGAATCTGAGCACTTGCTCTTTCTAGTTGAAATATGGGAGGCATGAATCTTTTCGAAGCTGATGTATATTTCTGGAAATATCTAAACCTACCTTCAGTATATCTGCAAGAGAGCTTCAGGTCATGACATATTCCAGAACAAATCTTACAAAAACCAGTATATACAATCTCTAGAAACGTATCTTCTCTCTCCTTCATATTACTCATACTGTCCTTAAGTGATCCAAAGTGGTGAACTAGTCTTGATGGTCATTAACTGAAGGAAAATAAATCAATTTCTTTCCATTTGAGTTACATCCCAGATTCTGCTTGATGAAAAGCAGAGACATAAGCCTCAGAGCACTGGAGAGATGCGGCCATAATTCATAGGATTACCCAGGGTATTTCCTAAAGCTGCTGTTCATAAAGCTGGACATTAGATGAGAACTTCAGTAATAGCTATAAAGTGGCAGTTTGAGGATGGAGAATCTTACACTCTTCCTGAAGTGTCACTACTGCAGATGATGCTGAGCTAAATGGGCCATAGGCTTGAAGTAGCCTTGGTATCTGTGACCCTCATCTAAAATCTCTTTGCTGGTTCATCAGAAGATGAAGAGTAAAACCTGTCTCACAAATATTGAAAACTAAGTATGTAGCTACAGTTTTGTGTGAAATAAAAGAAATCTTTGTAAAGGCTTGCTTTGTTCATATAAACATCACCTTGATATGTAAAGAGATCCCTGTAAAGAGAAAAACAGAGAGCAACCATACCACGTGGCTGCCTGAAAAAGAATAATGTGTCTTAAGTTGGCTGCTTGTTAAGTTCTTATTTGTCTGTGTTTCTGTACATTGCATTGAAGTGGCACTTTTCAGGGAGTAATTACAGAGGAAGGAAGTTATTGTTCTCTTCTGACACCAATATATGTTGTCAAATTTTGTTTCAAGGAGGATTCAGTCATGACAGCTTTACTACAACTACAGAGAAATCAAAACTGAAGAAAGAGAGTGGAAAAAAATATAGAAGAAACCAGCTACTTTAAAAAATGTTGTGTGGAAAACACATGACTGAGTTATAAAACAGATGATACGATGGGAGAGAAGGTTTGAACATAAAGAAGTCTTACAGTGAGTTGCTGTTTTGCAACAGGGTGGTCCCAGTAGGATGAAAAATTGGGAATCTAAACTATACCTTACTATAAAAACAGCTCAAGCTTTAAATAAGCTGTTGTCTTAATCATCAATTAAATCATAAAACCACTAAGTAAACTAATTGATGTCTTTGTCAAATAGGAATTTAATTATAAAGCTTTAATCTTGGCAATGCCACTTGAAAAGAAACTTTAAACTGTGACCAGAAGTGTGTATGTTCTTACCCTTTGCACTTACTAATAACACTTCCCTTACTTAAGGAGTTTCCTTTTCTTAATTAATTTCACGTTTGACATTTTAGCCATTTTTGTATGCACTTGAGAGAAATATGCACTTATTAAAGCTTATTCCAAAACTGAGGAAAGTAAAAAGCAGTATTTTCTATTAGTATATTACCAGTTTAGTATGAAGTCAAGTAAAATTCTGGAGGATTACTGAATTTCTAATAGGAGATAAAATAAAGAACAATATAATAGATATTCTTTGTAAGTATACAAATACTACTTTGTCAAATATCTCCCAACCCTAAAAAATCTTTGTAAAAAGATCATACTTTTGTGAAATGTATGTGGTAATAGAAATATCATAGCCCTGACAGCAATCTCTACCACATTTTTCTATAATTTGCGCTTTCTTTAAATTTTTTATATAGTATATTTGACTACATTATATATTTGTTCAATACAATAAACATCAACATATTACTATAGGTTAGAATCTACTGATAACATATTCATAATTAACGATTAATGCATTGTTTATATATGAATATTATATTACATAATTTCAATCTTTTAAAGGTTATTTACTTTATTCATTGTTTTTAGTTCTAAATAAAGAAATAAAGTTATTAAAAAGGCAAAAACACAAATTGATGGTGTTTTTTCTCGAAAGATATTCTCCTAAGCATAGTAAAGTTTAGCTGTGTCAAAATTCCGGTGTTCCTATGGTACTGCAGTTCTGAATACAGCTGTGTAAATCATTCATGTTTGTTGACCCAAATCAAATAAAACATTTCTGTCAGGGAAAGACACTGATGCAAGAGTGGACTGCAAACTAAATGCAGACCATGTCCATAGCAGAGATTGTCCCCTTTCAGTCTTTCAAGCTTCTTACAAGGAAGTAACATTTCTACAGTCTAAACCAGAAGCAATCTTCTCACTTTTAGATAAAGATGGTGTAGGGAGGCGTAATTGCCAGCACAGAGCAGGGGCTGCCTACAGTCTCCTCTGTTACAAGGAGCTGGCTGTGATTAACCTGTGTCCAAGGGACCTGTGCAGCACAACATGGGCCTGATGGCCATGCTGGGTGTGCACACAGCCCAGCACAGCCTAGCACAGACTGTTCCTGCTCAGATTAGCTGTACTTTGGATCACTCACTCCCTCCTCCATGGTCAGCAACGCTATAGCAGCTCCCATGGCACGGCGATAATTCTGTTGGCTTCAGATCACACCCAGAAATTATGTAGGTTACTCAGCTCTGCGGAGCTTCAAAGCATGGACATGTACCAATTCCCACAAAGCAAAAAAAAAAAAAAAAAAAAAAAAAAAAAAAAAAAAAAAAAATTTTCCACCAGTTATCAAGCCAGAAATAAATTTATCTGTTTAATTCCTCTGAAACTTTATAGTACCCTCTAGACTTTCCTGTTCTAGGAGCTTGTGATTGAAGAGTTAGGAAAAAATGCTCTCTTCGTTTACTGTAGAAACTCTAAAGCTACAGAAATCAAAAATGAGCAAGGAAAAGAAATAGCTCGAGGTAAAACTTTTATGGGCATATTTATTTTAATAAAGATACTATTCCTGTAATTCAAAAACCTTTCTCTTAAAAAATGCTTCAGTTTGACTAACTTTCATTGAACAATTTTGTCTGAAAAAATAATACGGGAGCACAGCAGTTTTCCCTTTTTCTGAAAATGTTAATAGCTAATATATTAATCCAGTATCCTAGAAAAAAGATTCAGTTTACTCTTCAGTGTACGGAATAAATCTACATCTTTATTCCCTTGAGAAAACTCCCTAGCCACCACAGTAAAAAGTGTTCTGGCCTCTACTGTAAATTATGCCCCATTTAGTTTAAACACAGATTAAGGACTGGAATCCATATGCTACTTTAAACTTGGTAAATTGATAGTTTACTTTAAAATTACCAGACATGAGTATCCCTTCCACGTTTGTCCACAATTATTTATTTTGAATAAAGTGCAAGCACTCCTGGGACAAGTCAGGATTGTTCTATTTCTATAGCCATTATCTAGGAAAAAAATCAGTGTCATTATATGATAAAAGATAGAGTTCAAAATTTCAATAAGCAGTAGAAGTAAGGTGTCTGCAACAGTTTTGCCTTCTTTCTTTCCTCCTCTTTCTTCCTCCCTTCCCTCTTTTCCTCTTATATCCCATTGCAGATTAAATGAAATTTTTATGTTAAGTGGAAAAATTTGAGTCAACTGCTGAAAAGAAGAAAATTGAAATTTTCAGTTAATTTCAGTTAATTGAAAAATCTGTTTACATTACTCTAGACCTGTTTTTCAAATCAAAAATTTCTATTAGTGTACATTACACAAACACAGAAATAGATAGCTATAACATTTCCATATGATGTTGTAAGAAAATATTCAGCCATTAAGGAAAGAATAAGCAAGAGGAGATTTTCCCTAAACTTTATCTGTATAAAATGGGAGACTAAAATATGGTTGTGGTTAATGTACACATAATGTATACCGTACACCAGCATCTTCACCACGGGCAAGTCATGCCTGACAAACCTGGTGACT
>NW_010315922.1:0-30116 GCF_000700745.2 Antrostomus carolinensis
GTCCCTTCCAACCCCTACCATTCCATGATTCCGTGATTCCATGCACTTGGTAGATAATTATAACAATAAGGCCTCTAATACAACCAACCACCATGGCTAGGGGGACCTGAAATTCTCTAGCTTGTCTGCAGGAGCGAGGAATTTATTTTTTGTTATGTTTTTTGAGAGCATTTTGATACTTCAGCGTAGATATCCTGGAATTATATCTCACTCAACAGGGCCCCTAAACCTAAATCACATAAGAAATAACTTGATAAGAGTTTTTCAAAACACACACAACTACCCACCAAACCCATGTTCAGCCTATTCCATCTTGTCCTATGCAAAACGCAGAAGCAGCAGGGATATGCTACTGCTAAAATTGCATGCAAAGGAAGGCACAGTGGGGTATCACTTGTATGGTGGTAGACTGGATTTTGACATTTTATACTTTCCCTAAAATGTATGGAATGGAATCTGTCTTGCCACTCTAAGTCAGATTTCCTTTCTAATCAATGAAAAACAAACAGGCCCTTCTGTAAAGTGTGCCTAAAGTGGTCTGCTTCATCTCCAAGTAAATATCCAATATCCTACCTGCACTTGTCCTTAGTAATGTGTTTCTCAAGGTAATTTTTTCATGTATTTAAGCCTTTAGATTATTATTTCCTTAAGCTGTATATTAAATCAAGACCTGAATGGCCACACACTTCCTACCAAGCTTAGTCACAGCTCAGACAACACAGAAACAAGCTCACTTCCTCCAGGGAACTGAAAGCAGCAGCCATAATAATTGGGTAGAGTTAGGACATTCAGCTGCCCAGCCTCTGTGAATTGTTATCAGCAATTAAAGGCACTTATCAATTCCCTTACTGGACTAATATTTCCAACTTGCAAGTACAGTTATGGTGTTGTGGGGTTTTTTCTTGAGCTGGAAAAAACACACTTGTGTACTGAGAACCAGTATTTGAGATAGCAACAAGCTTTAAGTAATCCTTCTCAGCTTTCTGCTACTGCTTATAGTCTTTGATCTTTGAGGTTTTGTTTCTTTTTTGTTTGGTTGTTTTTTTTTTCCTGCATGTACAGAGTGTGTGAATGCAAAAGCAAACATAAATTAAAGTAGCTGTGTGCTAAGCAATTGTTTAATCATGGATACATTTCAAAGAAATGTTGAGTTTCAGCATAAGCTAATGGAAATGAAATAGAGTGAAGTTTTACTGAGGAAAGTCGTACAGAAACAAAGTTAGAAAAGCAGCATATGAGACTGTGTGTTACTTTTTCAAAGAGTTCTAGTCTAAGTCACTTTCATTTTTTAGTTAATTTTGGCAGCTTTTAAAAAAGTGTATCATAATTCATACACTTGGAATAAAATCAGTTATTTTAAGTCTTTCCTTTTAGTATTTCCTTCCATTCTTTATAGTGTTTTTTTTTTTTAATTATGGCAAAAGATCCAATGTTTTCTTCAACTCTTACTCAATGTCCTAGAAACTGTTCTATGGCAAAACCTGAAAATATCTTATTTCCAAGAACAACATCTGCCACAGCAATTCTTCAAAAATCACCAAGGGTTAATATTTCCTTTCATGCACATGCTCAACTCGTTGGCACCACCAGACATTGTTTGATGTTACAAAGAGGACAACAGAAGACCATACCATTAAAAAAAATTACACATAATTTCTACAATTTGAAAAGAACTCTTAATATTTTGACAGTAATTCAGTATGTTATGAACCCAAGTAAATGTTTATCTAAAAGTTCAGTTCAGCATTTGAAACCAACCTTTCCCAGGAAAGACATTTCTCTTTGTCAGAGGGCAAAACAAAACTTAAATGGCTAGGTATGCTACCCTTTATTTGTAAGCAAGTAGCACATGAAGATTCTTTGAAGTGCAAAGCACAGGAAAATAATGCAATGTGCTTTTTTTCCTAATCTACTTAAGAATTTAAGTATGGAAGCTATATTAAGAATTCTACTGATACCAACATACTGACACCCTATGCAATTCACTTGGAAAAAAAAAATCTAAAATTCTGCTGAATATCATAAATTTATTACAGAAATAAGGAAATAGCTCCCAACATAGCTAACTTACAGTAAATTTAGTTGTAAAATTTCCTTTACTGTTCTTATTGCTTGACAATTATTGTTACTCTTTATTTCATACTTGAATAGTCCAAGTATCAGTCTATTTAAATTCAGCCAAAATGGGAAAACTTCATGGGAAGTTTGTTAGACCTTTAAGTATCCTCACCTGAAGTTATATAGTCTTTAAAATAATCTCTCATTCCATTCTTTATTTCATTCTGCTTTTCCTAGGAGAAGCAGGCTTTGGAGAGTGGAGATACACCTTTGAACTATACATTTGTAGCTTCTACATACTAACCCTTCTCATATTTAGTGAAAATTTTAAATGTTTAATAGCACATTGTACAACAACAATTAACTATTCTCTTCTCCCTCCTTGCTTTCTTCAGGCACAAGTGCCTGATTTCATAGTCTGCATAAAATGTGGGGTTTTTAACATGAATAAATATTCAATCACTGTTGAGTTGGACTTAACCAAAAACCCTCAACTCTTTTGCTGAAATAGCTGGTTTGCCTTAGTAGAGCCAAGGCAAACGAGTATTGCTCAACCTTCATCCACCATGTGAGGAGGTACAGATCCTGTCACTCAGCCAAGTCACATACACTATTAGATCAAATTCAGAGACATACACTCCCCCCAACTCTACTTCTTTTTGAGGACTCAGGAAAGACAGAAAAGAAAAAGCTAGTGAGCAGTGAGAAAGTGGTCTATTACTTCCTCACATTTAAGGGTACCACAGAAAATTGGAGGTTGGCAGTGGAGTTAAGACTTTGTGACTAGGTCAGACAGAACATATGCAGCTAATAAATTTAAATAAGTTTTACCTGTGATGTAAGCAGCGACATTAAGAATTCCCCTCCCACTCTCAGTCATCAGACATTGATCAAACAGCTTCAAATAACAAAGAAAATCTCTAGTTCTACACAAAGAAGCATCAATGTCCATATTCAGTCTTAAAAAACAAACAAACAAAAAATCCCAGAAAGCATTAGGGACAAATTTTTATCATAAAAGGATAAGTTTACAACGGGAGAAGCTCAAGGTAATGAAACCATGTCTGTATATAGCAGCCAAGAGGCTGACCCCAATTAACTCTGCTACTTCAAAATACACATTGAGAAAACAATTACCATGTAAATACAATGACTTCTTGTTATCAATACAGCTGGGGTCTACTCATGGCAATCATTTCAGTATTATAGATTCCCTAGGTAAACATTAATATGGTGTATTTTATGCAGTCATCTGCACTCTCTGTAAGTACTTTTGACAGATGACCGCCTCCCTGTAAACCAGGCTCCATGGCATCACAAGAAACTGCCTCCTGTTGTTCTAACCAAAATAATTCAATTTCTTCTGAGCAAAAGTGCAATTAAAGCCTTACACTGGAGCAAATGAAGTAAGTCAGTACTGAAAGTTATTCACACTTTTCTACTCCTTCCATTACACCCAAGTATCTCATACTCTAAAATTAATAAAATAAAATAAAAAACTCAGAGAAAGCCTTTGACTTAGCAGTTAATCTCCAAAGAATTACAACTGATCTTGGGAATACAACTTATTTTACCAAATCTAATTTGCTTTTTAATTAATTGTTATGCTAACAAGTTATCACATTTCTTTTTTTCTTGGAGGCATGTTCCAAAAAACAACCAGAGCACACCACAAATGCACATCTATACAAAACAAACTTAATACCAGGATACACTTTTTTTTTTTACTTCTAGATCATAAAAATGGAAGAGAAGAATTAACAGGCAGTAAACACGGTTTTGATCGCTTAGCAAGCACAGCTACTTTCACACACATTTCAAAACTTAGTTCTACACATTATTATCCTCTATCTCAACCATGAAATCCTGTAAATCAGAAACTCCCTTTTACACAAAAATATAAAAATTTAGAGTTTAATTTATTCTTTTCCTCTGACCCTTAATAAAGTATTTTAGAGGAGTAAAAAAAAATACATATACTGCACTTCAATTAATTGTCTGAAGTATCTTCAAATATTTTACAAATGTAAGAATATAATTTTCTTCCTAGACCTAAAATATGAGCATACAGAGAGGTTCAGTGATTTGCTGCATGTCATAAAACAAAACTGAGGAACAGGTAGAAAAAGAAGATAGTTTCCTTATTCCCAGCCCAGGCCTTGTATATTACTGCACAATTACTATGGCTAAAACTATACTTCAAGAATTTTATGTCTGACAGCAGCCAGAGAGTAATTAAAAGGCGTAAGTGAACAATGCAAACCCTGCAGTTGAAGTCTTTAAAATACTTTTTTTAATCCCTAAAGAAATTTATTTGGGCTTTGTTACAATTAAAGAGGCAGCTAGAGTTTTTGCCTCCATTTAATACTGAAACAAGAAGCCTGTGATAAGGACTTTAAGGTTTAAATATTAATCATATACCACTTGATTCTGTATTTGGTCTACAGTTATGAGGAGCCCCCAGAGCAACTAAAAGTATCTTCCCCAAATCAGTTCTGTACAAACATTTTCTGTTTGTAGAGGGGAAAAATTTTAAACCATTCAAAAACCTATGTGTTAAATATTGTGTGGATACTTAGACACACGCACACCAACCCCCTTCCTTCCTGGGCCTTTGTTTCTGCTGCAATGACGTCTGACAGGATCTTGCACAAGTCTTTTCCTCAGACCTGGAAATGGATATTTAGTGAAGTCATGCTCTTCTTAGCCCATCACCCAGCACAGATGCAAGGAAGGAGCAAGTTGGTCAGGACACTCCTGAGAACCAACCTACAACAGCTAAAGCAAAACTGAAGAAAGCATCTGTCCCGTTGCACCTTCTGCACTGTGATTCCTGAGCTGAAACATCTATTGAAGACATTACAGTAAGGATAAAAAGAGATACTTCCTCCTCCACAACATGAAAAATTAAAAAAAAAAATTGTTTCTAATTAGGGAAAACGCTTGTTTCCTTCTGCATCTGATGCTACAAAGGAAAGGTCCTTTACTATACTAACATTATATTATTTGCCGAGTGTGCCATCAGAACAAAGTACACTGGAATTTGTCAGTGACTGAGGCAAGAAATTTGGTTTTTATTTCCTTCTATGCAATCAAGGACACTAGATGTTCAGTGATGCATGTGTCATCTTCCAAGGATATACATTCAAAGCCTGAGGACAAGACTGTGGCAAGCAGTAAACCTGGTACCCCTACATGCCTGATGACCATCTCTTAGGACCAAGCTCAGTCAAATGTGGCTTCAGAAGTTCCGGACCACTGCTGTGGAAGATGTCACCATGTGCCACAGGCCAATATTTACAGTTTGGCAAGCTCACTTACAATTGTAAAAGGCATTCAATTCTACATAATAATCTGAATATTCCACAATTACCTAAATCTCTCAGTTGTGCCTCACATCACAGAATCACAGAATGTTAGGGATTGGAAGGGACCTTCCACTTAGTTATAAATTCAGTAGCTCATTACTGTGTGCAAAGTTAAGATCTGACCTGGAACATTTTAAACTAAAGGTTCCTAGTTCAGCAAATTCTTCTTAGTTTTACTCCTACAAATTCACTTGAGACACACAAACCCCTCAAATAAACAAAGCCCATACCATGAAGTGATCCAAGAAAATTCACTGAATGGCTCTACTGCAGATGGTACAATCTCATCCAAAAGGACTAGAGCTTTTCTTTTGTCATTCATTTCTATAACTTCAGGAAAAGCAAGTAGCCAGAGCCACCAGAGCAGATACCCTTGTTCCACTTGACAAGTACAGCAGAAATTCAGTGTAAAAATATCATTACACAAGAAGTACTTAAGCAAGAGGTTTAATGTTACCTTCACATAGGTTGGGGTTTTTTTAACATTACTTTTGCTGCAGTTGAACCAGTTCACATGTGTACATAAAACACATCCATTTCTGAAATAATACAGTGGAAAGTTAGTTTCCATGGCAACCCTGGCAATTGTGGGACACTTCGGGGGGGGTTTTATTTTTTTTTAACAGATGGGAAAAATATCATAATGCTGTCACCAAGTTTAGGTTTCATTTCAGAGTTGCTTATATTAAGCCTTAAGGCAGAAATCTGAGGTAGAACTTCTTGCAATTTTATCTTTGAACAGTGTAAGGCTTGTTACAATCAGATAAGCTTAATCACATAAAATCAGACTAAGCAGGAATAGCTACAGCAGATCACTCCTTAGTTACTTTTAATGAAGTGTCTTAAAAAAAATCTGGAAATAATTAAAGAAGTTTCAAAGCTTGAAAATTCAGCTTGAAATACATAATTAAGGCATTCCACAATTAATTAAATAAATTTATTTTCAATTAGCATCTCATTAGTAATTTATCTTAAACAGAAGAGTTTATAGCTTCAGGTATGGTCTAAATAGTACAGATTCTGAAGCAAACCTGGTCAGAGCAACACTTGAAGACTTACAAGCTAAACCACACATCTGTACAAACACAAACCTACATGATACCCTTCTACAATTAAAAGACTGGCTTGGTAGACAAGGGAAGAGCAGTGGGCAGTGTCTACCTAGACTTCAGTATGGCCTTTGACACTGTCTCCTTTAAGATTGTCACAAAGAAGCTGATGAAGTACAGGCAGGATGAGCAGATAATGAGGTGGCAGAAAACAGGCAGAATGGCTGGGCCCAGGGGGTGGTGATCAGTGGCACAAAGTCTAGGTGGAGGCCAGTAACTAGCAGTGTACCCCAGGAGTCAATGCTACATACAATGCTATTCAACATGGGCAGAGCAGGCTCTCAGCAAGCTTGCTGATGACACAGAACTGGGATGAGTGCCTGGTATGCCGAGGGTCACGCTGCCATCCAGAGAGACCTCAGCAGGCTGGACAAATGGGCTGACAGAAGCCTCCTGAAGGTCAGGGAGGGGAATTGCAAAGTCCTGCACCTGGGGAGGAATAACCCCAGGCACCAGTATATGTAGGGGGCCACCTCACTGGAAAGCAGCTTGACAGAAAACAACCTGTAGGTCCTGGTGGACACCAAGTTGAACATGAGCCAGCAATGCACCCTTGTGGCAAAGAAGGCCCGTGGTATCCTCGACTGTATTAGGCAAAGTATTGCCAGTGGGTGGAGGGAGGCGATTCTTTCCCTCTACTCGGCACTGGGAGAGGCCCCACCTGGAACAGAGAACTGTATCCAGTTCTGGGCTCCCCAGTGCAAGACACAGGCATACTGGAGAGAGTCCAAAGGGTCACAAAGACCAAGGGACTGCAATGAAGAGCTAAAGAAAACTTGCAGCAACAAGTGTGGGCAGGCAAGGTGTGGTAACTGCATGTTTTAACAGCCTTACATAATGAGATACTTGTAAATATTCACAGAGCAGAAAGTTCTATAAGACATGTATTACAGGAAAGAAAATAAGGAGTCCATTGAAGTCTAACCTATGCTTGTACTTCTTTACAGAAAGTGGCAGAAGAAAACAAATTAAGACAATAGAAGTAGTAACATTTCTTAAAGGATATCCTATGTATTTGCTGGGGTAAGTAGTTACTTTAAACATTTAATTTCTACTACGGGTCATGAAAGAAGAAAGCACACATCACTTTCCTTCTTGAGTAGCTCAAAAATTGAGGAAAGCTTCCACGTTTCAGGAAGGAGAGTTATAGATCATTACACTGAGCATTGTCTACTGTAGCAGAAAAATTGTTCTCTGCAAAGAGTTTGTAAAAAAAAAAAAAAAAGAAAAAAAAACAGAGACTGACATTTATTCCTCCATAAGATAAAGGCTCTCTCACATCTTACAGAAATACTGGCACAGATTAATAAACCCAGATGGGGAAGAACTCTAACAGAGTTCATCTATATTAGAGTTCCTCTTCCTAAAATACAAAGACACTACTTCATTTTGTCCATCATTTGAATCGTCATAGACACAAACAAGCCCAGTATAAGAGAAATGACAGTACTATATGTACATTGACGCAGCAAAAAATGCTAGACCTACTGGAAATAAAATTCACTACAAATGGTTTTGCAGACTAGCACATAGCAGTTTATTCTGCGCATGGAAAGAAATGCCAGCACAGTTTAATTTTAAAAACAAATCTCAAATCTCTTTTTTCAGGAGTTTTAGAAATAGTCATTAAAATTGACTGAAAATCAACAGTATTTCTAAGTCTTTGTAGCTCTCAAATTATTTCTTTTCACTAGCCTGGTTTTATGAGTTAAAGTGTTTTTGATTAACATTTGATTAACATTAATATCAAAAAAGCAATTTATGCACGAAATTGTCTGCTAATTACTAAAGATGCAGCCAGTCATACGTTATAATACTTTATCAAAATAACTTGTTAAAATATCTACTTGAAGTAACACTAGTAAAATGTTTACAACGGTCCAGATTTTATCATATATTGATTTATATGAATTATTAAAAATAAATATCAACTTTTTATTAAAATAAAATTACACGTGTTTGGTTTTTTACAGTAAAAAGCCAACTCCTCCCTTCTTTTTCTCTGGTTTAGATAAGTTCCAATATCTTCACTAGTATTACTTCAGATTCACAAGTCATTAATAAAGAATAAAAGTCACTCCATTATGTCCACTTACAAATTCATTTAAACTAGCAGAAAACTGTAACAGTGTTTTACATTATGTGAAACATGAAAAGGTGACCATTAAGTCTTGATTCCTCAGGTGTCAGGTTGTTTGAACAGGGCACTAACCTACTAAATTCCCACCTACCCTAGTATAGCAGTCTTCCAAATTCACACTGCATGACACACACACAAACTGCAGCCTATATACACATTTATTAGATTGTATAGTCAAGTATGCATTGAAGGTCAACTTAGAATTAATTACATGTAGCTCATACAAGTGCTTTGACAGCATATTCAAAGCATTCTCAAGTTCAGGTCTTAAGTTCTCTCACATCATGAGTCAGATTGTCTATTTTTTGAAACTTTTTTCTCAGCAACTACCTGGAATGGCCTCAGGTCACACTATCTGTGCTGACATTTCTTGATGGACAGAATTGAGGTAGCTTTCAAAGGATGCTTTATAGCTATTGGTAATGTTTTGTGACTGCAGGTACAAGGAACCTGTGCATAAGACATGGTCAATTTAAGGCATATATGTTGAGTATGGATGAGGGTGGAGATCTCTAGAACACAATAGAGACCATTATTTCTATTACAATAGAACCTTAAGTCCTCAGGACTCAAGCATGCTAGATAATAAATATATTTAATGATAGCTTTTAATCCACTGCTATTGATGTCCTCCAGGAACTCTAAAAACTATTACATTAAAAAAATTATGCTACATTTGAGTTAATAATTTGAAGCCTTCCCTATACTTTCACGATCAAAAGATATTTCAAATGCTTTTCTTGGTACAAGCATGTATTAGGAAGAACTGCCTTTGCAGCTGCTTTCCATCATCTTCCAAGCTGGTACCAAGAGGGACCTGAGGGAAGACAGGCACACATGTACCTCAGTGCTTGCCAGGCAAGACTGAACAGAAACAACAGGAGTCTGTCTGCATGAGACCTGAGCTCTTGTGCACACACCAGAGTGGTGAGAGCATATGAACAAAACAAAAAAAAACAAAAAAGTTAGCACAAGGAGTCCTGGACAGGCATCTGCCTGTTAATCATCAGTCTGTTTTCACTTCCCCTCCTGCAGCTCCTGCCCAAGATGCTTCCACTTTCACAACTCCAAGCTTTGACTTCCCCAAATCAGTTCTTGGCCCTGCAGTTCAAGGACAGGGAACTGCTTGAGAGAGTCCAGCGCAGAGCCACCAAGATGATTAAGGGAGTAGAGCATCTCCCTTATGAGGAAAGGCTAAGGGAGCTGGGGTCTCTTTAGCTTGGAGAAGGAGACTGAGGGGTGACCTCATTGATGTTTATAAATATGCAAAGGGTGAATATCAGGAGGATGGAGCCAGGCTCTTCTCAGTGATGTCCAGATGTGGGACAAGGGGTGAAAGGTGGAGCATAGGAGGTTCCATGTAAACATGAGGAAAAACTTTTCACTGTGAGAGTGACGGAGCACTGGGACAGGCTGCCCAGAGAGGTTGTGGAGTCTCTTTCTCCAGAGACATTCAAAACCCACCTGGATGTGTTCCTGTGTGAGCTGCTGTAGGTGATCCTGCTGCGGCAGGGGGATTGGACTAGACGATCTTTTGAGGTCCCTTCCAATCCCCGACATTCTGTGATTCTGTGTAACTTTTAATGTGGCATAACAAAGTCAATTGTCAAATGTTTAAGCCAGAAGGAGTCCAAGTCTTTCTCCCGTGCCAATGTCTGGAGAACAGCAAAGAGAATATTGATCCTGTTTCTTCTTTCAATAACCTAATAAGGTAGGGCAAACAAATGGTTAGTTCTCAACCCAACTGTTATTACTGCTTTTGACACTGATAGCATCCCTTGTCCAAATGCCCAAGACTAAAAAGATTAAAAGAAAATAAGACAAAAACTGTGCTGCATCACAGAATTTCCAGTTTTCTGCATTCATTTTGTGAAATAAGGCCTTACACTTTAGCCACAAACATATATAACTGAGATTTATGTTGATTACCTACAATTACAAGTTAGAAACAAAATACCAAGTTTTCCTCATCGCTTTTTTAAACTTTTCCTACCAGATGTGTCAAAATCTAAAGCCACCACAGACTAAAGCCCAGATATTCTTAGCATACAGACAGTTAAAAAAGTAAATAAATAAGTCTGGAGACCTTGGATGCTCTTTAGGGTATATAAAGAAAAGCTGTTATTTGTTATCTTAATCCAGATACTGCTACTTCAAATTTGCAGTGGCACATTACTGGAATACAGCAATCCACTACTTGGTGACACAGTCTGTACACACCATTATGAAGAAAAAAAATAATCTCCATTTGACACTAAAAAACAGCTGACTAGGCGTGATTTGCACAAGACACTAATAGCATATGGTTCAAAAAGGTAATGTTTTCCTTAACTGATCTTTATAATATACAGTATTTTGCCACTTGGGAAGTAGAAACATTATAAACAGGACAACATCATAAGTTTTTCCCTGTGTCAGATGACACCGAGCCAGACTTTACCCACCACCACCCAACTCTGAATACTCACAAGTAACTAACTTTGAAAATAAAAGCATTTCTAAGTGCATTGATTAATTTCATTGTTTTTCTAATATACTGAAAGCAGAATACTAGGCACTAACTGGTAGAATTTGGACTGGTTTGTATTTTATTTTTTATTTGTATTTTATTTCAGGGATCTTTTGTAGGTTGCTTTTGGGAAAAAAAAAAAAAAAAACAGAAAACCCACCAAAACCTGTGTTGTGGGCTTGTCCTATGGTAGATTCTTTTACAAATTAGGAGACAAAAAGAAATGAGAGAAGAAACACAGGATCTAAAGTACATCTTTGGTATCCAATATATGAAAATCAACATAGAACATAAATATTTACTGCAGAAAGCCTAAGAGTCAGAGCTCAAGTATTCCACTTCTGTTAAATAAATTACCAAAACCATTAAGCTACTCTTAAAGAACATTAATGTTTCTGTTAACTTCCTTCATGCTGTCACGCTTGACAACTTACACTGTCTCACCTTCAACTGGGAGCCTCATGACAACTCTCTAGCATGTCAGAGGGAAACCCTGAGACCTCTAAACACTACAGGGGCAATCCGGCAAACTTCTAAACCACACATCTACATGAACCTCACAGGCCCCCCTGCACATCTCACAGTGGAGTCTGCACAACCACATTCTTATGCCAGATCCCATCATCCTAACACAAAAGATACTTTTTCAAGTGCTGGGACCCATATGCATTTAACCCTCTTAGTAGACTCTGTGTCTCACAGGTCAGAGTCCCCACTTCATCATTGCCAAGTCACTGTAATATGTCTAACAAGCAACAGAGCCAGCTAACAACATCACGCTCATCCAGTCAACATTGCATGTGCATAGCTGACTATATTTGGATCAAATCCATGGCCAGTGCCTGCTCAGCCTACTTCCTTCTCCTGCCTAAACAGCCGGCAGAAGATAGGCCAGGTACTCAAGCCACCTTTTGAAAGATATCATTTCTTGCAGGTATTACAGAATGCAATGGAAGCAAACACCAAAATAAAAGTGAGCATTCTTCAACCATTTGCACAGCTTTTGAATAGTACCTCCCTATTCCATCCTATTCACTGGGGTAGATCAAGTCTGACAACACCAAATGCATAGGTTTGTACCCAGTGACAGACAGGTGGTAAAAGCTGAAAAGCTGAGGCCCTCTTTTACTATGAGGTGATTGTGAGTTACACAAGTGTTGCTTAGCGTATATGGATGGCAGTGCCAGGTACAGATGCATGCTGAGCAGCATGGTACCACTTGGCTTTTGTGAAGATGCAAAGTGGCTTCACACAACTGATGCTATGAGCACTCACTGCAACATGGGTCCTGTCAGGACAGGCTGGAAGTGTGCCATGCCCTCAGACTCAAAGAGTGTTTCAGCTAGGTATGGCTTCTCCAAGGCAGTCTTCAGATACAACAGAAAAAAGCAGGAGGTAACTTTTTTGTCCACACAATTAATACATTTTTAAAAGTACAAGATAAAAACAATCCTCTGGCATTTGTACTGATACTAGAAATAATTTAAGATTTTCCTATTTAAAAATTTAGTGCCTTAATATCCATGTATACCCAAATCACTGCATCATAGTTGTATCTGTTGACAAAAATGGGACAGAAACTTTAGAAACCGATAGCAGCGTTTAACACAGGGAGGAGTCACAGAACAGCCAACCCTTTTTTTCTTTAGTTTTCATCAACCAACCACAGTCAAATTCCTGAACAATCTCAGTGATGTCAGAGGTTACAAGTACACAAGCTTTCTGTCAGCAGTGATAGCCTGCTTTTCAGCATGCTGTTTTACAAACCAGGCACTGAGGTCATGTAATTTGGACAGAGTCAGTGAGCAGACCAGTAGTAGATGTGGGCATGTAACTCATTACCAGAGACTCCCCATTCAGCACTCCAACCACATCAGGCTATTAAGGGATCCATACTCAAAGGCATTTACCATTCTGCTTCCAAGTCAAACATAAATTTGACTTGGAGGCAGAATGGTTTCCATGTTTTCTTTTTCCTCAATTTTTCATGTTGAAAAGGTATGAACAGAGACAAAGGACTTAAGCCACGTGTTCTAACAGTTTAAAGAATACCATCACACCCCAATAGCATATCAGTGCTACCTGGACATTTCTCACTGGGGATAACCACCAAGATCTCAAGCAGACCAGGAAAACTACAGCATGACTGAGCAGAACTACATAGCTGCCATTGTATCTTACAGTCTGAAGTGTATGAGCCTGGTTGGGGAAAGCAAGTGTGGAGGTGCAGAAGCCATCATCCTCTGTTCTTTTCCAACAACCCCATCACTGAATGGCTAATGAAAATTCAAATTACTACAAGAATCAAAGACCCCTAAGCAGCCTACAGCATAAACCTTACCCACATGATTTAGTTTCTTTTTTACAAAAGGCAATGCTGAGACGCCAGAAAATGAACAAAACCTACATTTGCAAAGGGAATGGAAAAAACAGAAGCAGGTGGTCAAGTAGCTAAGCTGGCAGAGCATTCGGACAGTAGCCGAATGGCCTGAATTCGGTCATTAGTAAGGTCAACAGTGTCTCCCATAGCACACAGCTGCATTACTTGAAAACTTAATTCATATTTGTGATAAGAAAACAGCACCTTCAAATACATATTTAAGACTACAGAAGTGAACTATAGAAAAGAACAGGCTTTTAAAACATTTTAAGATTATCCACTGCGATTCATCAACAAAAAGGCCACTTCACAAATGTTACAGGCATTAATCATACTTCTGCTGCACACAGCTCATAATACAGGTTCAACTCCTATCACTCTCTGCAACAGCCCTTCGTGATGGTATTTTGAGCAGTACTCTTCCATGTGTACTCACAAGCACACACACTCACTTCGTTTTCTAACTAAAAGTGCCTGTCAGCAGCTCTAGAACACTCACTCTAAGTAGCAGCCTCAAAAGAGGTCCTGCAGTGCTCAATCAACCTTAGTTTAACAAAATAACACTCATCCACCACTTTCTACACTTCTGAACAAATACATACTCTTCATTTTATTTAATAAACGGTATTTTTGATACACAAGTTCTACTAGTCTCCACATTTCACTGAGGTGAAAAAAGGTAGCACAGACAAATACAGGGAATACTAATATATTGTTCGGCAAACAAAGCATTTCTTTTAAAGCCAAGTTAACATGTCATTTAATCAAGATTGGTTTTGTTACTTGAAAGTTCACTTACAAGTGAAATTCAAACTTGATTTCCACAAACAACAGGACACTAACAGAATCTACCACCTTGTACCTTGATGAAGTAGCATTAATAACATCTTACAGATACAGATAAGATCTGTAGTGCCTACATCTTTCAACATTTACCACTATCTCTGTCATCTGTAGGTCACATAAGAAACCAAATCCTCAAGTTGCCACTGAACATTGCCCATTCCTAGCTAATGCACTAGCACCTCAATGGCTAGAGCCCATAATACAGGAAATAGTATTACCCCATGAGCTCTTAATTCAAGCACTTTGCTCACAACTAAACATTGAGACAAGAGTTTCCAAGCAGCCTTCTAGAAGTGAGAAATCATGTATGTTTAGGAACAGCTCAGAGCACCAAGCCCTTACTTAGCACCACAGAACAAGGGCTTTTGATTAGCCCAAAGCTCATTAGCAACATTCAAGAATCTCTTGGAGCTGTTATCTAGCAAACTAAAACCTGCATGACCTACAAACTTCGATAAATACAATGGATTACAGAAAGCTCAAATCTGACATCCTTACCTAAAACCGCACAACTAAACAAGATACCATGAAAATTCAAGCTGAATCAAGCACTTCAAAATTTTGACATGGCCTTGTTTCTGAAGTGTGCTTTAATAAGATCCAATTAGCACCACAAGTAACATTATACACCCTTTCAAAGCCATAATCCCTGACAGCACATCGCGCAGAAATGACTACCCAGATCTGCTTCCCTGACTGTCTTTACTCTGCAAGTTTTGCACCAAACCTTAATTACAACTTCCCTACTGGACAGGCAGGCAGCAGATGCCATAAAGAGGCATCAGTGGAGTATGAAGAAAGCTTACCACAAAGCTTCCCACACTTTCATTTTTTTGAGCCTTTCACTACCGACATAACTCCTCCTTGCTCTCCATGCCTATCAGCTTTCCATTCTGTTCCCTAGTAACCCTTGTGCAAGTCCCATTTCATGACCTGATAAAAGCATTCTGACCTCTTTACCTTTGCCTATCACTTAACTTAGGCTCCATAATCACCCATCCAGTCTCTTCTTACCAAGTCTAGTGCTAACCATCCTCTGTTAGATTTTCCAAGTCTAACTTCCTCGGCCCATCTCTCCCAGTCCAAGTCTCCCTTCACTTCTGACTGAAGCTGCTGCAACAACCTGCAAGCTTCCATATTGAAAAAAACCCCTCCAAAAAAATTACAAATAAAATAAATACTTAGCATAAGTATTTTTAGCTCACTTATTTCATGATCTATAGCAATTCACCTTCACAAGATTAACAAAGCAAATAGTTTCTAGGTAACAGCAGTTTGTAAGTAACTACAAAACAACTACTGTAAGATCTTTGTATATACCTCCACACAACCATACAGTTAAATTTCTTTTTTATATTATCAGAGAAATAAACTAATTTAGCCCAAAACTAATGTTGTAAAGAAAGGACTGAGTTATTTGGGAGAAGCATGCGGGTAATTTAAGTAGGGTGAAGGGTAGAAGTTCTAAATCATTATTGTAGGAGATGTTAGAAGAGCCAAGTGCCAGGAAAGCCTGCCAAGTGCTATTCACCCACACACACACGAGTGTATAATGCTGACTTGAAGAGAGCTCAATATGAGATTACAAAGCAAATTACATTAAATTCTGCTCCATCTCTCAGCCTGGAGAATTTGGAGTCTTTAAATCAGGTATGCTGTACTGTTTATGTGCCACAGCATTTTACACTAGCAGTGTCAGAGTACCAGTGCCACATCTGAAGCCACAGCATTCCTCTTGCCTCCCAGGGCCTGCACAACATACCACAGGCTGCAGGAATGTTTTCACACATTCATTAAGTCAACATCCATACAGAACAGAAACTTCTTTTTAGCTAGCTTGTAATAACTAATACTAGGAAAAAGTCAAAGAATTTTATAGCTGAAGTATACACCGATAAATTCTGGAGCTAAAGTCCCCTACAGAGGAAGAAAAATTACTGCATAATGGAATTCAGGATCTAACCTTTCGAACCAAAAAGAAGCAAAGTCAGATCTGCCCAATCATTTCCTATTTAATAGGAAATATTAAATACAGATCTGAAGAGACCAAGCTATTCTTTTCCAAATCACTTACGTATTTTATCATTAGATTGTCTTTCTATCTATACAAGGTATTACCCATAAAGCGCTTCCTTTCACAAACTGGTAGCATAGATTTGTAAAAAACAGCAAAACAAAACGTCAAGCAACAGGAATACCAATGTCTGATAATTATCTGCCCCTTAAATTTTAAGGGTACTTTAAGGATTCAAAACTTCGGGGGAAAAAGTAAATATTGGCATTTTGAAACAAGTAACATATTTTAAGACCACACTATTGAAATCTTCATCAAGAGAATCCTGGATCTGAGCAATCCCAACAATTATCAGATAAACTATAGTTCTTTTTTCTCTCCTTCACCTCCCAATTTATTGTGGCAGGGCTGAACAACAGGGACACACAAATTTGAAACATTGTGTGAAAACTAGTTGAAAACATCAGCAGTTGGAATTGTGTCACAACCAAGGTGGCTGCCAGCTTGAAGAAACTTGGAAAAGATATATACACAGGTTATGTACCACATTCCAGTTCCTATTCTCATACATTTCTGTACATCAAGGACACCCATCACATACTCTCAGGGTGTGTTGTAGATAAAAAAAAGCTTTGAACACAGCAAATGTCAGTTCACAACTACTCTAATTAAAAAGGGGGGAAGACACTCAAGAAAGTACCTCCAATATGATTATTATGTATGTGATTCCCCAAGCTTTTGAGCTATCATACCAGAGAAGTTAAGGAAGCTGTTTCACATTTAACAGACATTGAAAAATCTGGTATCCTCATAGATCACAGGTAAACCAAATAATTCCTCCTGTACTAAATGTGCTTGTTATATGTCCATAACTTATTTTTGGTACAAAACAAACATTGTATAATTAACAAAAAGAATACTTTGTCTAAGTTTGAGTCCCAGTTTTTGAACTTAAAGAAATGACAAACAGAAGTCAGACAAAGGAGCTGAGTAAAAGTGGACAAGAGGCAGAAGAATGGAACATGACTGTGGCAGTGCAGGATGCCCAGGCACTCCACTGACAGTTTCCAGGATGGCTATGACAGAGATACACACAGCAAAGAAAATGGGAGAAGACCAGTAGAGATACTACTGGGGGTACTTGTTGACAGCCGGCTGAACATGAGCCAGCAGTGTACCCAGGTGGCCAAGAAGGCCAATGGCATCCTGGCCTGTATCAGAAACAGTGTGGCCAGCAGAAGAAGGGAAGTGATTGTGCCCCTGTACTCAGCACTGGTGAGGCTGCACCTCGAGTGCTGGGTTCAGTTTTGGGCCCCTCACTACAAGAAGGACATTTTGTTGCTGGAGTGTGTCCAAAGAAGGGCAATGAAGCTGGTGAAGGATCTGGAGAACAAGTCTTATGAGGAGCAGCTGAGGGAACTGGAATTGTTTAGTCTGGAGAAGATGAGGCTGAGGGGAGACCTTATTGCTCTCTACAACTGCCTGAAAGGAGGTTGTAGTGAGGTGGGTGTTGGTCTCTTCTCTCAAATAACAAGTGCTAAGACAAGAAGGAATGGCCTTAAGTTGCACCAAGGGAAGTTTAGGTTGGATATTAGGAAAAAATTCTTCACTGAAAGGTTTGTCAAGTATTGGAACAGTCTGCCCAGGGAAGTGGTGGAGTCACCATCCCTGGGGGTGTTTAAAGGACATGCAGATGTGGTACTTGGGGACATGCTTTAGTGGTGGACTTGGCAATGCTAGGTTTACAGTTGGACTAGATCATCATAACGGTCTTTTTCAACCGAATTATTCTGATTCTATAGTTGGAAGGAAAAAACTGCTAAGGCTTTTTCTTCAGAATGATCCCCAAACTATCCTCACTGAAGAGAAAATGGCACAGCTTAAGAGCCATCATTTTATGAGAAGCAGCAGTTCTCACCAATCTTAAAACCAGACAGAAGTATTTATTTTTCTTTCCCATATTACTATATTGATAGGACTCAGTTTACCTGTTTAAGTTCAGGACACAGCAATGAGAGACAGACCTCTCAAAAGGATCTTAGAAGTATTACATATGTGCTTATTTTACTCTACTTTGTTACTTACATCTCACTGAACTCCTACTGTACACTTACAAGTTCTTGGTTTTGTCATTGTTCTACATTTTTCCAAAAGTTTTGCTCCATGGCAAAATTAAACAAATTTTACATCCACAGAATTGAAGTTGCACCTTTAGAGTCTTTAGCTTCTAATCTTGTGACACTCAAATTATTTTAGCAGCCTGCTCAGAGTTGACAAGAATCAATCCCAACTTAATATTTAAAATATGTGCAAGTTCTGCTTGTTGCATGTGGAGACAAAGCTTGAGATGGGCAATTGCTTACTAAGCAGCCTCTAGAATAGGAAAGCACTTACTGCCATGCCAGTCAAAGTGCTCAAATTAAGACTGTATTTGAACAGCACTAACAAGTAGGAGCAAACTAAAATTTGTAAGAGAGGTTTAGAACTAACAGTGGGTTCAGTAAACAGCACGATCACTAATCCAGACCAAACAGCTGTATGAGAAAGCATACAATTAAACTATCTACTTGAGCACTTTACTTGTTCCCCGCCCAGTGAAAACAGCCATAAATTCTTGACAGTCCAACTCAATTTTTCATCAGGCTGTAGCCTTCTATTACACCTCATCTGCTGCACCTGCAGGTTTGACCAAGCAAGGCAGCTTCCTTTGCACCAGAGCTAGCAGCCACACAGCAGCAAGCTAATCACCCCTCACCAACCAAGGAAGCCAGTGCCTTCAGAGCCATGCACCCAGTGGGCTCACCCTGCAGCCATATCCTGTTCAAAGCAGAAAAGCCCTGCTGCTTGGCAGCACCAGTATAGCATGAGGAAACACCAGTATGCTCTGGCTCCAAGGCACCTTGAGCAAGAGATGTGAAGAGTGCTGGGGTCCTGCCATCTTTTGTTACTCCCAGCTGCACCCTCACTCACGTCCTCCACACTGGCACACAATCTGAGCCCAGCTAGAGGTGCTGCTCCAGTAGAAATCCCTCCCTGTCGAAAAAGTTATTAGTTTTCAGCCAGATCTGCTCTTCTGAACTATTCAGCACAGAAGCTGGTACAAGGAAGCTGGGGGGAAGCACATGGCTGGAGCTGGGTGAGCACCAGAGCTGGCCTGGACACATTCATGCTGGCCCCCAGACAATTACATTCCGCTCACCAAAAGTTTCCCCACGCACACATACTCAAGACAATACGCTATTCTGAGTTTCCTGAATTACTTGAACATATGGTACTGTAGCTGTGCATATTCCTATCCTACACAAAGCCCATATTTATACATAAAACCTGCTATTTGTAGTCTGCAGAGTGTTTTTGAGGTTTTGCATAAAGTATGTAAAAAAAATAAATGGCATTTTACAGAGGTCATTAAAAAGCCAATCTTACAGTTGTGCAAACAGTAAACCCACTTCATAAATTAACCAGAAGATTTTAATGTGCTAATTTAAGAGTCCATTCAATACTTATCAGCTAAGTAAGTTTATTCTGGACCTCTGCTTTTCTAAAAGGAAACACATCCCCACCAGTCCTGTCCCTTTACTTGGTCATTATTTTGCAGAGGAACCCACAGAGATACAAAGCTCTTATCAGCTGTACAACCACATTTACACCTCAATTATGATGCTGTTAATTGGCTGCTCAAAAAGAGAGCTAAAAGCAAAATTTATCAATATGAATTCAAACACATCTTTGTAAGAATCATCATGAAAACTATGGAATGTCTCTAATGTTAGAGTTGCACTTTTTCTGTTTAGTAGGTTACATTTTTTCCGATTATATCAGGAAAAGGGGGAACTACATAATCTGTGCCTGTTTAATATGACAACTAACCTCTGCACTTTATCTTAGCCATCTTTAAAACTGGTGTTATTTAATATACCTGTTAAATACACATTTTTAGATTGCACACTGCTATTCAAGCCCCAGCCTAGCAGAATGAAGTCTTTGCAGAAGTGAAACAAATAAACACTTTCATTTGCATGCAAATACATTAAAACCAAACAATCTTCAGTCTTAAAGGCTTCCCTGTGAATTTTCTGAATATAAACAAGCATGACCACACTTAAGCTTAAGAAGACACGGTCTGACACTGAACAACAGAGAGGCAGCAGCAGCAGGACTGACACCACTCATCCTTCATGCTGCCAGGAAGCCAAGGCTTTTCAACAAGGGAGTAAGTTTTAAATACTACTTCTTAAAGCACGTTATAATTGCTCAGATTGAGATAAAGCCACTATTTATACTAAGAAACCAAAACAATAGCATTTTCCAGAAGCAACCACTGAGAGTAGCTTAGAAAAAAAATAACTCTGCAGGTGACTATGGATCTCCATATTAAAACTATCTGTGAAGTTGGAGAGTCCATTACCACAGATTCCTCTGAATATTGTTTACCACGTTACAGCTCCAAATACCACCTCCAAAGAACACTAAACTCTAAAACCAACAGTTGCCTCAGATGCAAGAACACCATGCACTTTCCTGGAAAAATACATATTATTCTGTTATTTTACCTATTCTCAGCATCTTTTACTACGCTTTTTCAATTAACTGGTGGAAATAAATTGTTTAAAGTCTTTGGATAATTACATCATTGCAAAAAGCCTAACTTGTATGCAGAACAGACAAGTCTTTTGCCTTCCAATCTGATGTGCAAAAAATGAAAAACAGTTTTTAAGTTATTGAGTTTAGCTTTCCAGTTATGTAAGCAACTGGAGAACTTGTAACATGAGATGCTTACTACTATCACTGACATATTTTCCCAATACAAATATAATGTTAAAATGTGCAGACAGATCTCCACCCTTACTTTACCTATTTAACCCGGCAAGCAATAGGAATAAGTCCATTTGTTCACCACAGATGAGCACTCAGAACTGTATCTGGCCCAATGAGAAGAATTTTAGCTTTTAGGTCTTGTTATTCCAAGTGGAAGAAAGGATATCATGAAGTAACATCATTTTGGCTTGAGTTATAATGAGCTATTTTTTTTTATTTATATGGATGGTTGGAGGAAGAGAAGTATAGCTACAGTAATGAACTATGTACAGAACCAACATATGCTCTCTTACACTGAAATAGAACAGGGATCTTCTGTTTTCCACCTTAGGATTTCCTCTTTTTTTGTCCAAAGTTTTACAGACCAAAAAAAGGAAGGAAGCTGGGGGCAGGGGAGGAAGGTTGAGGAATAAGGAAGAGACAGATAAGTGAAGAATGTTTAAGAAGTTTCCACTATTAACCATGAATAACACAGTAGCTCTGCCAGCTGTCATCCACTAAATTGTTTCAAAAATACATGCTCAGATTTCTTCTTTCTTTACCATAATAAGAGAGGAGACAATGTTAAAACCAGGAGCAATTCTGAATCCTGTGCAAAGGCAGAAACTGCAAGTCAAGTTCTGTATTCTCACTGTACTAAGAGACCTAGTACAGATGTGAGGAAAGGAACCACACAGCCTAGGAAAGGCTTATTCCTTCAAGGTACAAAATACAAGCCAACTTTATTCCTCTTATTTAAGAGGGCACATACCTCACAGTGGTACCTACGGAATGAGAGGTAACATTATGAACCACTGATGACATCTGTTTCCCCATACTACTTTTCCCCAAAAAAATAAGACAGCAAACTTAAAATCAAATAGACATCTTTATACAGGACATTTCCTCAGAAAAATAATATTCTGTATTTTATAGGCATTTTATAAGCATTAATGCTATTTCATATAAGTACAACTACTTCACACATATATAGTCTATGACATATCTACAGTTTGATTAAGGATCAAGTGGTTATCTACTCCTGTTTGTATAATACTATAAGTAAATAATACAAGTTTTTCAGCTAACTTGCTTTTAACTTACGTAACAAAACAAAGCATTGGAAGTACTGTTTCCCTCCCCCTCCAACATCTCATATATGCTTAGCTCACTACACTACTCTGGAGGAAAGTTAAAATAAGGCTTCATGGAATAATCATTTGCTTTCTGCACTGCAACCTGTAATTTCAAAGCATTTCAAAAAATGAAACATTATCTTCTTATGTGTTCAATGATTTATGATAGTAAATTAAAATGCTTTGTTTTAAAAATAACTAAACAAAATTCAGTAACTTCTATTACAGAAGAGCCCCTATTGTGCAGTTGGTGCTCACCTCTTATCTTCAGCATACATAGATTCCCATAAACTCAATGGGAATTATTCATGAAAATGTGTCAGTGCAGACCTTTATAGTTAAGAACTCATTTTGCTTTTCTAATTAAAACTCAGAAATCACAAGTTCAGTGCAAACAACAATAAAAATCAAATCAACAAATCCCAAGCAATGGATTTGAAAGGGCACTCCATTTCTTCTCTGCTGCAGGAAGAACTGAACAAGCTTATCATTTAGCTGCTGAGGGCATAAGACCATACTTCCAGAGCCCTGAAATGACACATATGCACACCTGAAATATAGTAACACAGAAATCAAAACTGAAATAAATTTAAGTTATTCCTCAAATGCCTTATTGCAAGTTCTGCTAACTAACAGAATATTATTAACAGACCATTCGGGGGACTATTACCTCATCTACTATTTGTGTTTTTCCACACAAAAATTATCAAGAAAATAAAACTCAATGTACTAGAGAGCAGAGTAAACAGACTTTACCCACTTTCAGTTGTAATAATTTCAGCTGTTACTGTTAACTAAGTAGATAAATAGTTGCATGTGAATCTGAAAAAAAATGACTTGGTTCCTTAACTGGAGAAAGTAGAAAGGTGCAATCAGTATCAGCAGGGGGTTTTGCCCCTTATACAAGCTCTCCTTTGAGACCGCGCAACCACTTTTTTGCTTCATCCCATAATAAGACCATGTTGGTTTCCTAATCCTGCAAAACCGATTTGATTTTACCCTATTTTCTTACTCAAAAGAACAAACACCAGCAAGCACAGTGCATTACATATTGCAAAATCCAAGCTTCTTTCTTTGTCCCTATAGCACAGGTGACTTTCAGAGCTGCACTGTTTGCAACTCTCCTATCCACCCTTGAGTATCTGGGGGTTAGATCAGCATTATTTTCAAACAAAAAAATCTCAGGTGCCCAAGAACACAAAGCTGACAAGTCATCATATCTTCTTTAAACTATATAGTTGGGAACATGCATTCTGAATAACCAGAAACATGCATTATGAAGAGAAACACAAAACAGCTATCACTTCAGTCTCTTGTCACGGTAAAGATCTGAAAAACGCATTCCTTTAAATGTACAAAAGCAAGCTAATGGCAAATCATTCTGGCATCCAAGTGTCTTCAGTTGTTCAGCATGCATTGCTTCTCTTAACAAGCTCCATTTCTGTTAGCAAGTACAGTTCCTAAATTGCATCTCTCACATCAAGGCTGTCAGACAAGGTGCTTCCAACAGGCTTATGTGAGAAAGGAAATTTGGGAGCCAGCATGGCTGACAGATGGGAGAAATAGTATGGAAAAGAGGTGTCGTTCAGTAAGGACACATAAGCAGAAATAATCAGCTGACGAATACAGGATGGGAGAATGACTGTCTAGACAACAGTATTCCGGAAAAGGATCTGAAGGATTGATTAGCAGCTCCCGACTGAACATGAGTCAATGCAATGCTATTGCAAAAGGAACAAACATCACACCAGGAATGACAAGCAGACACATTGCCTAAAGCGCACACCAAAAGATTCTCCTGCTTTACCTGATAAAGCTTTCCTGTCCAGTTTTGAACACGGATCAATTGGTCAAAGATAAGAGCATCATCATCTACAAGGAAAGGATGAAGTAACTGGAACTATTTCATACAAGGAAAAGGAGACCACTTTGGCAAGTCTTCATATAGACATAACAATACATGCAAGAGGAAAACTACTTCAGTGCTAAACACTATTTAGTAGTAAGATTGCCAAGCACTGACTACAGAAATTGCAGATACTCCATTATCAGAATTTTGAAGAACATGCTGGCAAACATCCTTCAGAAGTGAAGGATAGAGTTGACTTGGCCTTGAGAAAGTAGTACAGATTAAATCTCTCAAAACTCTTTCTAAACATATTTTTCCTATGCTTGTATTGATCACCTCTGAAATGAAATCAATCCTTTGTATTACACAATGTTAAGACACATTTACGACAAATTAAATGCACATGACTAATAAATAGAATGGGACATGTCTCTCCTGGCTTCCAAATCACTGGGAGCGGGACAGTGGTCACCTGAAAGGCATTCTGCCCAGCTCCTCGCAAAAGAACAAACAGCAAGAAAATGAAGAAAAGCAAAACAAAAGGTTACTCAGTGATGTACACAGTTACATACAAAAAACCCACAGTAACAAAAGAAATTCCAGACTGAAAGTGAAGCAAAACCTTCGCATTTCAACCCTTCTGTCAAGAACCACAGAGAGGCTGGCTTGAAAGGACTTTGAGGGGTTACCTAGTTTGTTCCCAGATACCTTCACAGAATCAACTACAAATCTAGTATCAGAAAAACAACAAAATTCCACCCACACACAACACTCAGTCTCTCAAAACTGAAGAAATGAAGCAACACATCTCCCAGGGGTGCGACTCTGCTCAAAGTGCCTTGTCTCAGTTGCTGACTACATTTAAATGTCACAAATGATCCAAGCAGTCAAAATGCTCTCCTCAGGATTTTCCCTGATCCCAAGACTCAAATTATGGAGAACTTTATAGACCAAAACCTACACAGTGAATTACACTCAGAAATGAACTGGAAACTATGGAATGTAATAGATAACATGTTCACCTTGAACCAGGTTGTAAACATGAAACCCTGTTTTACTCTGAAGTTTCATTTCTGGGCTGTAGGTTAGGGAAGCAGAGAGATGTGTCAAAGGCAGGCACTCTTGCAGCAGTGCAAGAAGTTGCTGATATCTGCATAGTAAGACTAAAATAACCAATTACAGCTTCCCTGACTGAGAAGCTAGTAACTCCATCACGTGCTGTCTGAGCTCCCAGAAGCAATCACAGATTACATTAGCCTACACTAGATAAGAAAAAAGCATTATACTTTTAAGCAGGAAGACCACATTCTCACCTTCACTCATTATGTTATTTAATTCACCACTGTTCCATCATCTTTTGGCCAAATTTGACCCAGCTAGTAGCCACGCAAGTCCAACACTGAGAATGGTGGCAAAAAACCCTCAATACAGTGAAAGAGGAAGAAAAAACACAATGTCATCAGTATACAGTTAACTGTGAAATAACATCAGCCTTCAAAAATCTTCCCCAGTAGCTCCAGATATGTAGTGAATAGGAAAGATAGATCTGAAGCATTCTATGTAAGAACATGTTACCGAACACCTTCATGATGACAAAGGGGATGATAAAGACACTCAAAACATCACAAGACATTCAAAACATCACAACCATACTAAAGATTCTAGATTTCTGGAGGCAGCTATTAAAAAAAATCCATTTTAAAATCTTCATTTAGTCTTATTTTAAGGCACATTCACTACTTTACTGACACTTGTTTAAGTTCAGGCTAGTCTCATGACCAAAGTGACCTAAAAATCTCAGCCTTCATATTCTGCTCTCCAACAGAACATGGCCAATTACTTTTTTTTTTTGGTCCAATAGCTGAGAGTTCAGACCAGTCAATTTTTGAAAGATATTGAAAGTTATTGCTTATATATAAGACCAGGAAAATATCATCTTTATCTGATCAACACCCTAAAGTGCTGTGAAAGCCTCCATGACAACATGTCATCTGTCAAAAAATCTTCCTGCAGTAAAGACCCACACATTTTCCATCTCAGATAGCTAGAACTTGGGAGTATTCCATAAAATGAGAATGGGTTCCCATCAGCCCAGTGAAGTGGAGAGAGCACTGGTACCCTGCCAACTTCACTTTTATCGCCCCATGGTACAGCAACTTCACTTACATGCAGTTGACCAGCCCCACAGTCACAAGCTCTAACAAGAAAACAAAGATCATCCTCCGATTGTTCCTTAGCCAAATAGGGTTCATGAGCCCCAAAATGCATTATGTTTTGCCCTGCCTCACCACTAAATAGTTTTAAGGCAGCCTGACAGAACTTTTGGATATAAATCATTAGTGGTCATATTAGTATAAAACAAAGACAGAAACCAAATTCCACACAGAAATGTGAGGCAAGATCATCAATGGAGAATGTAAGAACTTTGTCCCTGCTTACTGCAGGGGGCTTGGGCTAGATGACCTTTAAGGGACCCTTCCAACCCAGTACATTCTATAATTCTACATTCTATGAAATAAGATTGAAGGCTTCATTTGTACCATTTGGGGATGGATGAGGATAAGCTGATGAAGCATTTGTGTTAAACAAAACACATTATATTAGAAGTCTAGCACAGTTACTGGCAGAGATACAATGTGACATTAAACACATAACAGTCTTTGTCTTTTTGTTGTTGAGCTAAACAAACCAAGTTAATTTACAGTAAAGTTACCATACAGTCAAAAAAGCAATTACAGCATGAAGATAAAGATGTCTTAGCCATCTTTCGAGAGGACTGTTAGCAAGACTAGTCTGGCTGCAACTCAGAAGGACAGGGCACAAGTCAATTGATTTGGCTTTTGTCTATGTGTTAGTCAATACTGCTCCTGTGATCACCTAATAACACCCTTGTCTTTTTCCTTCTATAAGCCTCAGCTTACAGCACAAAGGCATTTGATCCTTCTGTTTCTCCATCGATAAAATAGGAGATGGCCACACTTCATATCCCCTTGGGAAGGCAGATTTATGGCTTAACCACACTAAAAATACCAAGCACTATTCAAACTTGAATGAGTTAAATTGTTATATTTTGCTCTACAGAACGACTTCAGGATCTGGAATACCACTCTGTTTATAAATTAGATGATGCATTTGGCAACTGTCTTTAATTCTTCTCTTTAATTAATCTTTACATCCTAATAAAAAAAAATGCCTTCCTGAGAAACACCAAGAAGCTTTGTGCTCAGTAGAAAAAAGTAAATCACTTATGTTCCAGAAAGCATAGCCACATCCTTACAGATTCAGATAAATCTGCAGATCTGGTGAGAGTAGAACTAATCCTCTATATTCAGGTTATCTAACAGAACTTACAACTTTACTCCAAATAGCAGCAGCAAGATAAATAAGCAGTCCTATTTATTACAGCTAAAAGTTTCTCGTTTGCACCAACCAGTAAGAGTCACCTTTGAAAGCTACACTTACCAGTTTGCTGCCTCCAGAGCATCCACCACAGCTATGCAGTCTTAAATGACGCGTTATAACAAAGGGCTCAGTTATTGTTCTAAACAATATTGTTTTCTGTTACATTCTAGATTCACACAGACCAGCACACAGCATTTATGTAAGCCAACTCCATTTGACATCTACCAGATTTAGATACTATTAACAGCAAAAAATCTTACCTCTCCTACCCTTTACATCAGCATACATGGTGCTAAATACTCCACATAACTGACTGCTGGATCCTTTGTGCTATGCCATCACTAGCTTGACACAACAGCTGAAGGTATGATTCAAAACATATGGAATTTCAAAGTGAAATACGGAAGTTTACCCTTCTGTTCTGAAAACAAAGACATCAAAACCCAGACAAAGCAAACTTCCTCAGAACCAGAAATATTCCAATGCTTATTTCACCTTTAGCATCCTGAGGGATAATACAAAAGTGACAAAATCTATAGCCTTAGAAACAAAACCACATAACTGCCCTACAAAGGGTGCATCATATCACATAAGTGTAATAATGTTCTTCCTTATGGCAGTATGTCTGTCTACTAGGAAATGAACTGGCATGTGTCTGTCTACTAGTAAACAAACTCAAAGTAAAGGAACCTGCTCAGTAAAAAACAAACAGATATTACCAGTGGCTTGCAGACAGAAGTTTAAAAATTTGAAGAAGATTATTACTTGTATTAACTACCTCTCAAAGTGGGAATCAGCCAGGCTGCGCAAGTGAGCAACAACCACCTGGTTACCAGCAACCCTTCAGTGCAACCAGGTGGCTGGTGCCTGGTTATTCATCCATTTTGGCACGCCACAGTAGAAATGTGCAGCACACAGCATGTGCTCCAAAATTCAGATTGAAAATGCAGATGAGGTCTGATGTTGATGCAAGCTCTGAGCTCTTTATACAAAGGATACATACGCTTGGTACAACTAATCAGGATTCTCAAAGGGGTTTTATAATGCACCCATTTTACCAGGACAGATAAACACATCAATATTAAAAAAAACTGTTTTGAAACATAATAATCCCATCACTAAAAAAAAGAAAATATAAAAGCAGGTCTGTGGTGCAAAATGCAAGTTTGATCTAGGAAATTCACTTTACATGAAGTTTAAAGAATTATACAGCAAGATACAACTCTTTCTCCTGCCTCCCCTACCGTTGCTATAGAGCACAATAGCTCATCCGATAATTGGGTGTGAAGATTTTGCAGACAGCACTCACCACACAGGTGAGCAAGCGCATAGCATAAAATGCTGTCCAAGAGAAAAATTAAATTACTTTAGGTTAGTATTTCAACATTTTGCAATGGTCATATGAACTATGATATCACTCCCATCGTAGCAGTATAGAAGACACAAACTGAACAGTGGCTTTTTGTTGCTATCCTGAATAGCCTTTGGAACGCAAATCACAGAAAATCATGGAATGAATTTAAATAAGAATAAGCATCTTTTTGTGACTATATTATATTTACACTAATAAAGAGGATCTTTGTAGCGAACTACATTTCCTGGTTGATCCAAAGGAAGCCTACTATTGAGAAATTGCAACTGTTACCTCTGTAGCAGGCATAAGCTTTCAGTAACACCAGCCCTGGTGAGGAAGAGCTGGACAGTGATTCTATGTCTAAGTACCTGGAAAGGTTTAATAAACAGAGAAAAATCCTTGTCAATCCTATTTAAGGGATATCACTTAATTGTTCTGCAACCAGGGGGTAGTTATTCAATAAGGGGAACAGTGTTCAGCTGGCTGTCTTCGGTATTAGAAAAGATGATTCACAGTGTTCTTTATCTCATAAATCAGGGGGGGAAAAATGCTTCAGTTGTGAAATAGCATACTGTGCTCAAAAATAAAAACAAAAAACCCCCAAGAAACAGACCAAGAGGAGGGCTACAGCTTGAAATACTTGACTGCTAATACCCAGCACGCCATTCCAGGGAGCCCCAGAGCGGTTTTTAAGCCTCTGCCCATCCTCGTAAAGAAAGGCGGGAGGCAGGACTAATCAGTGTCTTCCAACCCAGCTGTGACCTGGCAAATAAAGAAGTCAAGAAAATAAATCCCACCGATGATCTCTGCAATTTGACGTTCGGAGGACGGCAACATCTGGGACCAACTCCAAACGGGACGGCGCGGCCCCGCGCGGGGCCGGCTCCCGCGCCCGCTGCTCGCCCGGGCGCTGCTGCCCACGGGCACGGACACAAAGGAGGCTCCGCGCTCCTCCCGCTTCCCCCGTAACACACACAACTCCGCGCTCAAACGCGACGTAAACAGACGGAAAGCCGCTTACTACGCTAGTAGGTCTGTGTAACAGTTCAGCTGCATCTGTGACAAGAGGGGGCTATTGTCCGGGACGAGCCACCAGTGCTCACTGAGTGTTGAGCGGGTTTTTTTTATACGTCGTGTCAAAAAAAAAAAAAAAA
>NW_010315923.1:0-16007 GCF_000700745.2 Antrostomus carolinensis
TCTCCTCTCCTCTCATTTTATTGTGACCAGCAAGATTTCAGTGACAACTGTGGTGGCAAACTGACATTAGTCCACCTCTAAAAAAAATGAATTGTCTTTCAGAGGAAACATTCTGAGAAGGACTTGACATTTGATGAAAAAAACCTTTGATTTCTGTCTTCAACATAGGGCCACTCTCCATTTCAGAGCAGGAAAACTGGTGTACAGGTTGATTAGGTTCCTCTAGATGGTATGCATTTGGAAGGTTCAGGAAAAGACACTAGCATATCATAAAAATAAATGTTTCTTTTTAACTAATGCAAAAATATTATCAGAATACTTAAGCAAAACTGATAGGTTCCTGAAAAAAGTATGATTTTTAACAAGATCTTTTTTGATGTAGAAAAGCAAAGGTTCCAGATTAGTTTTTTATCAGCTCTAACAGAAATGCACAAGAAGATACACAGACTTGCAGATTTCACTTAAAGCTGCTGTAACCCTTTGGGGCAGTTGGCAAAGTGTACCAAGCTCAGCTCTGTTTTCAGCAGTGTTCTCTTTTCCATGGTCCCAAACCTGCAAATTGTTAAGTACCATACTCTGGCTCTGGCATTTTGCTGATGAGAGGCACTTCCTGAGAAGCCTTGATGTCTTGTTTCTGCAGTGGGACAAAAGCTTTTCACCCAGCTGAACTTCTACAGGTTCATGGACCAATGCAGTAAAGTTTAATTTGATGTAAATATTTCAGCATATTTAAAACTCAGGTAAGGAGTTTAGGAAGCTCAATTTCTGATGTAATTTTACCACAGAGATAATAAAAGTGAAGATGTACATTGACATTTCCTTAGAACACACACTAATTATGAAGGTGTTTAAGAAAACAATGAGTACCATATTGATGTTCAAATCTTTGCATCAGTGTTGTCCCATCTGAATTTCATTCTCTTTTCTTTTCTGGTTAAACTAGAATTACATTCAGGTTACTTGGAATAAGAGGTAGTTCTTTAGGAGTATTAACTTGCTTGCTTGCTTGTCCAGAATGGTACCTATTTTGTTCTCCTTCTGGGGATTTGGTGAATTTCCAACAGCGAGAGTTCTCCTGCAGAAATGGCATGGCATGGCCTGGGCTCGGGGTTGTCTGTAGCCCACCATATGGTGGAACATACATTAGATGAGGCTATATATCTGAGCCTGGGTGGGCTCAGACAGTAACTATGAGTAGCTATTTGACCTTGGGGTCTGCCATTCCCAACAAAAGATGGCCGAGGGTCAGGCTGAGGTCTGTAGCCTCCCTTTACTCCAAAGACTACATTTGTCGGTCTCTTTTTCTAACCTTTGTGGGTTTTTGTTTATTTAATAAAATGTTAATTTTTATGCCCTAATTACCCAAAAGTGACATGTCCCAGAGGCAATAGTTTTGCAGAAGTTTTACTTCATTATTTGAATTAGATTTTTCCTTTACTTTTGGAAGGCTAATTTGTGTACAGTTTCATTGTCTGCTGCCAAGCCAAATCAGATGACTTCTTTTTAAAAAATGTAGCAACTGTCACGTTGGATCACTTTAAGGATTTTGTAGGCTCTTAATCTGTTTAATCCTTCATTCTGAGTTTATATTTCTTCCGTATTATGATTTATCTTTTCTGAAATCTCACAGGTCCACATAGTATACTTTATGCTATTCATTCCCACTCTATGGCCTACATGTCATAGGGTCTGTATTTATGATCAGAAAAGCAATGCCTCTCAGGACACTACCAATTACCATTTGAAATAACAATGATGGCCACTGAAGAAGTTTGCACAGGGCCTTCTCCCCTCTCTGAAGCAGGGTAACACACTGCTCCTGTACCGCACTAAGCCACAGGTTGGAGAGAGGTTCAGGAAAAATGCTCATTTCTCTGTCACATTTGACTTTCAGATCATCTGTTTTAAGGGATGATAGACATCAAGAATTAAAACTTGCTCCTGCATCCATGGAGAAAACAGCTGGCTACAGTGATAGTTAACCCAAAGCAATTGCATGTCTTGGCAATAATTTATGATTAGAACCAACCTAGTGAAGGTATGGACCACCATGGTGCTTGTTTTAATATTTTTTCCTTTTCTTACTTTTTTTTACTATGTTTTACTTTTTTATTAGTTTCACTTGATTATTAATTTATTATTTATTACACTAAAAATCTTACATTAAAAATGTTTTTTGTGATTTCTGACAAAAAGCATTTGTCTCAGTGCTTTCTACAAAGAGGGAAAACAATCTGGCATTTTCTTTCTGTGTGGAAGATGATTTAATTTATTTGGAGAATTAGCAGTAAGTTTGCTGTTGAGAGCATCTGTTTGTAGTTCTAGCTGTCATTCAACATTAACTGTGGAAAAAAAATTTTCTCTTTCACAGGCAAAGCTGGACTGGATGTACATTAGTATTTTGATAGTTCATTCCATTGTTTTATTTAAATAATGCTACAGTCAGTCATTGCAACTTGATATTAACTTATCTGGTAAATCTCTAAAGAAAGTAATATTGAGAAATTTCTATGTAAGAAAGACTTTGTAATGCAGGATCCAAGGATCAGATTGCCACAGACTGAAGGTCTGACTGAATTTATACGTCCTTCATACTCTTTGAAGGTCTCATTATAAAAATCAGACAGCTAGATATCTTATCTTCCACTTTTCCTCAGCAAATTCATGTATCTGTGGAGGCTGAAAAAGTGGACCTCTAGATCATAGGGAAAATTGGGGCAACAGACACCTGCAGGCTGCTAAAAGAGTATATTTGAAGACAAGAGAATAGGACAGCGAGGCAATATGGTGCCAGTGAGTTTGGAGAAAGAGCCAGGGCTCTCTCAAACTGTGACTCTTGTAGAAGATTACTGTCATTCTTTCTCTTTGTTCTCAAGAGATTACAGGTAATTTTACCACTCTCTCACAAACCGGGCTGGACTAGTCTCATGGGCATGACAGTACAGATCTGTCTTTTATTCAGTTTTTGAACTGGTGCTGTCTGATGGTCAGTTGTGGATATTCCACAGAAAGTTACAGGGAAAATGTTAAGAAATGATAGCATTCAGAATTAATATTTTTCTCCCACATGTTCTCATGGTTTTCTGCTCTGGATTTTTCCCACTGTCTTGTTGATTAATTTAAATATTTTACCAAGTTTTGAAAACTTGCAAGTACTATAAAAGGTAGCTCTGTGAATATTCTTGGGCATGCAAAACTTTTTTTAGAGATCTTTCAGTGTGTCCTTAGCATTGCACTAGGAAATATGATATCAAACCAAGGGTGGACCACGGGCAGGCACAACTGGGCACAGTCATGCTACCTCTGTGGTCTAAGCTGACCAGACAAAAGCCTGCTGTGGACTGGCAGCCATGTGCAAGTGTGTCTGCTAGCACAGTGCCGTGCCCAAGGGAACAAGTCCTAGCAAGGTTAGCTGTCTTATGGTCTGAAACCAGACTGTGCCCAGGCAGTGTTTATTATTATTAGAGTGAGATGGATCTCTGTGCCTTCTGAGATGCCTTTTTCTTGTGCCTGCTGAGGAAAAATTCATGACTATTTCACCAACACTTTACTAGATTTTCAGAAAACTTAAAGATAAGATAGACTTCTATTGCAGCTGCATGTGATTTATCCTAGCAGTAATACTGACAGGGCTTCTTAGTGGCTTGAAGTCAAATAGTGCAATTGCAAATACCAGAGAAGGTCTTATATTGTGTACTTTAGAACAGGGCAGTTTTGCACAAACACACAAGCCAAACCAGTACTAACATGTGCTAAAACTGCTCACAAATCATATGGTTGAAAGTTGAATAGTTTAATATTAACAACTTGAAAACTCCTACTAAACTTCATTATTTAAACAGAAAACAAACAAGAATCAATTGCTGTGCCTAATTACCATCAGTTAGGTGCAAATATTCTTCTCTTGTGCACATGACAGCTATAAATAGTAGAAATGAAAGCCTGAGTGCTGTAAGGTCATATGACAATGTTCCTGTATGATTCTGAGCTTTCATTTACTCTTTTCAGCTTCATTGGGAGATGGTGGTGTTGAGAAGCTTGCAAAAAAGCATGGAACAGCTTCCAGGATCGGGACTTCTAAGCTTTGTCCCCATGTCAGATTGCAGAATTTTTTAGTTCTTTTCATTCATGTTTCATGGTGATTATACTTGCTGGTGAATAAAAAGACTCCAACTTTACTCCTCATTTCAGCAGAACAATTTCAAAGGTGATAAATATTTTAAATTCGTACATCAGTCTCTTAAACTTTCCATCTTGGAGAAGTCTGTTGGACAGGAACCAGAGAACAATGAGAGACACCACCTTTGTGCATGAGTACAGGGATTTGTGTTTGGGTTGCCCATGAGCATGATGGCATTTAACTCTCCAGCAGAAGGGTTATGGTAGCTATAATTGTGTGAAATGGATAGTAACTTGTGATTGAATTTGAAGAGTTTTGAACAGTTACCTTGTGTCTAGAGACCACAACCAGGGAACTGAGGGAAAAGAGAAGAGAGTACAAGGTTTCTATGGAGCTTCTGGAAAAAAAGCCTTTGAATGGAGTTCTTAATGGAGTTTAATGTATTGTCTTCATTACAGAAGAGGTTAGATTTCATTTGACTTCTTTGTACGAACACTTACATATGGGAAAAAAACCCCTCACCTGGCAGATAGGCCTTTCTAGTCAATGGATGAGATGGTATCATGTCATGGTATCATGGCAAAATACCATGGCTAGAAGCTGAAGTTAGACAAAGCCCACCTCAAAAGAAGAAGGTAATTATGTTTTACAGTAGTTAGACTAAATAATATCTTACTAAAAGAGGCAGGTACCTTACTTTGACTCTTTAAAAGGTTATTAGATGTGTCAAGTTCTGCATCTTTGGGATTCTTTGTCTTCATGGTCTGTGAACCTCCAAAACCTTTGCTTTACCTCCTAGGTCATACAAGAGTCCAGCAGGACTGCCTGCATCTTCCTTGTAGCACTTTGCATAAGGGTCTCATTTTTAGTGGGGCACTTACTGGGAATTTCTTCCCTCAGCTGTTCGGGTAGATTCTGCTTTTTTTGTGGGGCCAGAGAATTGTCACAGGGATTTGGCCAGGGACAGTGGTTTGAGGTGTTAGTCTTTCATTTTACAACTGGTGTGTTTGTGCCCTGGACTGACTGCCACCGACCTTGCAGGTTTGTCATGATCTCTGCAGCTTCAGATGTGGCCATTGTGGCTTGTTGGTTTATCTGGGCATTTCTTGCCATAGCAATTCCCTGCCATTATGGGAGTGTCAGTTACTCATGGCACACCAGACCTCTCCTTTTTTTCTGTGTCTTTTCTTGGATGGAAGCTAATGGCTTATGAAGTACAGTCTGGAGCAGATGATTGAACAGTCCCTTTGGCTTTAAAATCCATGAAGCTATGAAGCCAACCAAGAAAAGTTACTGTGTCTGTGTAAACTTATCAAAACTGAGCTCTGCTCATTCTCCCAAGTAAGAGTTTCTGTGCTTATAAATTCCTCTCAGCCTCCTTTTCTGACAGAGTGCAGCACATCAGAGGAATTGTCTGATAAAGATGGGGAGAGAGGAGAGGGATTATTATAAAAGGCAGCCATGTGGCTTCTGCCCGGAAGTCTGTGTATTTCCCTTATACATGAAGTGGCATATACAGACTGCAGCTTAACCCGGAGCTCCAGAGAAATAATGATATGGAAAAAAAGAGCAACAGTAGCTCTGAATTTTCTTGCAATGATCTTATTGCAACAACAGTGAGTGGACATGCAACCATATACCACAACCCCCACAGCTGTCACTTTGGCAAACCTTTTGATGAATTGGATCTTGATATTTACAGAATCTATTAAAATACAGCCCATCATGTGTTTGTTTATATGTTGACAAGATGATGTACACTCTCCGGGTCAAGGGTGATGTGAACTGTTTTGGTGTTCTTGTCAAAGCAGCTAAAAAAAGAGCATTTAAATAATTTTTGTAGAATAATTGTCTAAGAATGTAAGAGAAACATACAGAATTCTTACTTTGAAAAAAAAGTCCCTACTGATCTGACACAAAAATCTGAGCTTGTTATCAATCAAAAAGACTTTCCTACTTCTTCTCTAATATGTTAGAAAATTGGCAGCTCAGATAGAAAAACAAATAGCAAAATTAAACAGAAAGGAATTGATTTAACTACTTGGGTGGTTTATCCAGTACCATATAAAATCTTTCACTTGGCCTTGTCACTTATTAAATATATTTTTTTAACAAACATGGCTATGCGGCACATACAAAATCTTGCATTATTTTGCTATAAATATTCTAAGGCAAAATTAGTTTTATGAGGGTATCAGACATATTTCTTTTAACATCATTCATATGCATTTGATTTTTCTTTGCAGTTATGAAGAAAAAATACTGTCTGAAATGACAATCTGGTCAATCTACTTGTAGTCACAGATATGTCTTGTAAATCCAAATGTGTCTGTATTAAGGGTGTCACCTGTGTAAAACTGGACCCTAAACTCATATGCTGAAGGATTCCAGAGCATTCTCCCAACTTCATTGTAGTGTTATTATATTATACTCTCATGAATTGGGCTAAGAGCTAAGACAACTTATTGTAGAAGAATCTCTTTCCATCTCACATTTTTATTACTTGTTTTTTTCAGCACCTTGGAGTCATGTGCCTCTGAAAGAAATAATTCCTGTCTCAACATAAAGCTAGCACATGGTCATTTCAGTGCCATAAAAGAAATCATGGAAGAAAGCAGATAAAGAAGATGAGTTTCAAGGAAACAAGGAATATGCAGTTTTCTTGGATTTGTTATGTGCATGTTGCCAAATTGTTGAGGTATCCAAATGCTTCACTGTTTTAGAAAGGAATGAGTGCATTTGGAATGCAGGGTGGAGCTGGGATGAAAAGCCTGAGAGAGAAGAAGGTGAAAAAAAAAAAAAAGAATGGGTGGATAAAAGAGGGGAAAGGAAGACCTGTATCTCAGCAGTGTGAGAAAGGAGGGATCAGGAGTGTTGCGGATGAGGACCAAAAGGTGACTGCTGGACATGAGCTGTCCTGAGATGTTGTGCTGAAGAAGCAGTAGTGTTGGCCCTCATGTGCCCCTTGAAAAGAGGGACATGAGAACAACTTGTGTTACCTTCAGATTTCCTCTTCCTAAACGGAACAGGCTGTGCTGGTTCGACTCTGGTTAAGGCTTATCCCTGAGCCCTGGGGTCCCTCAGAAAGCTGCCCCTTGGGTCAGGTCTGGGAAAGAAAGCAGAGCAGGCTGTTCTTTTATTCATATTACAGAAAGGAGGTTCAGGGCTTTTCTGAGCTGAAATACTGCTAGCTTTTTTTCTTCTTGTTCTTTTGTTATATATTTCTAAGACTGTCTGGCAAAGAAAAGAGCTTATAACTTTGTTTTAAAATTAAAGCCAAGAGCCTTATTCACATATCTGGGAACTTCTGTCTTCCCCTTTATTCCTTCAACTTGCTTTAACCTTGCTCCAAAAGCTTTTTTTTTTTTTTTTTTTTTTTTTAATCATCTCTTTACTGTGGGACTGGCAGCAATGAACCAGTTAGTGAGAACATGTTGTGAGACTGCAGTCTACAGACACTTGCTCAGATGGAGCTGAATTGATACCACCAAAAGCAAAGGCACGGCCATCAGATGCTAGTGCATTTTGGTCACAAAGAATATATCTACCCTCTACAATGCGGTGTTGGGCTTAGTTATTTCCAAATGAGCTCTTGCACCTGCATGGGACAATATAGCTGGGTTGTCAATATTGTTAGCCCGGATGCATCATTGCAATGTGCCCAGGTGTGACACATTAGACTGCATGGCATAATGTTAGCAAGATTTGAGATTCTGCTCCTGAAGCCACCCAAATCAGTGATCAAGGCTCTGAGCAGAGCTCAGTGATTAGACTGAATACAAGATGTTAGTGTTGTAGGAAGAAAAAAAAAAAAAGTCCCAGTTTGCCTGTTGTGCTGAGCTGTTTATTATGATGGTCTTTAATTAGATGCCGTAGATGTTTCACGTGCATGATGTGTGCAAACCTCAAATAAGAAAACCTGAAACTGAATGACATACTTTTTTCTTTTTTTTTTTTTTTTTTTCACTTAATTTCAAGTGTTAAGCTCACAGCAGAATCAGAAAATTTTTTTCTCAAGCCAATGATAAAACTTGTGCTTAATGTTCTGGAAGCTTACATTGAGTTTTGATGTGTAGCATTTAAAGCACTCAGGCAATTCAGTGAAAAGCAAAGGAAGGAGATGGATGTGATTTGAAACTGAAGGTTTATGCAAAAAATATTACTTTATTTTATTTATAAACAGCTGATAAAGGTTGCAGTGTGGCTTATACCCCTGTAAACTGGTACATGAATTACAGAGAAGTGTCACACTTGCATTACATTTTCCAGATTTTCCAAGTTTGTCAGATTGAATGCTCTTTGGACAATGTTTCTGACAGTTTAATTAATTATAATGGAAATATAACAAAATGCTCATGCCTTTAACTGTATTCTTTGGCAAGTGTTACACTTTATGAGGAACTTTGTAACTCTGAAAAGGAAAGAATCCAATACATTAGTTAAGCTTTTTCATTTTTATTAATGGCCTTTGTTATGTGTTTTCTTATGTGGGAAACAGACTTTCAGGCAAGAAGAATGAAAACAAGAAAGAACCAAAGAAACGACTCTTTCAGTGTTGTACTGATGGTCTCTCATGAGCCTTACAAACAGATTAACTCCCCTGCAGTGTCCTTAGAAATAAGGAGGTATGGTACATGATTTAGTCTCTGGTTATAGATATATAATACTCAGTGTTAGGGTCAGATGTTAAAAAAACAAAAAAACAAAAAACCCCAGAAAACAGCCACGTTGCCTACTTGGAACTGTGGTTACTTCCACCAGAGGCTACTAAGCTGTTGTCCATGGCTCCCTGGTGGTCTGCAGGTCCTTGCAAGATGTTCTGCAGATTACATGGAGGACTGAGTTCAAAGGAGTCTCACTAGGTGGTATAATCATGAGCTGTATTTCAGCACCATCATGACAGATGCTTTCCGTGACACAAGACAGGACCTGCATCATGTCTGGCATTGGCATTGCACTAGGATTTCCACACACACAGTTGGGGATGTCCATGTGCTCATCAGACACTTGTTTGCTAATGTCGTATTTTTGTGTGTGGGCACTCAGTTTGCCTGTGAAATCTTGTCATAGCTGAATGTCAAGTGTCAATACAGAGTGTGGGCATAGTTCAAGTCAACAGGGTAAAAACTGGCTTTCCTTGTAGTTGGTTGCACTGTCTGGGTATAAGATTATGACAAAAGGCACTAGATGACACTGTTAACATAGTTTCACACAAGCTTTTTTCTAGTGCCTATGTTCAGTCTTTGAAGACTACCATGTCCTCTGTTTCAGTTCCTGTTAGTTTATCCTGCTGCAAGCACCAGGACGATTTTATGTCTGATGAAATCCTTCTGACTGAACTTTGCTGGAAGGCAGAGTTGGTCCTTCATTTTGGACAAGACTGAATATAATTTGCATCCCAAAGACCCAATTTTGACAGCAATGATTTCTCCTCTGTTGAAGAAAGAGATCTGCAAAGACCTCTGCCTTTGGAAAGCTCACAAGAGTCTCATGTCCACAATGGGACAAGGCTGTGGTGGCACAGGGACAGCTGGGTGATCTGGTGTAGTGCTGTTGGAGAGAGCAGGTCAGCAAGGGGAGCCACAGCTGCTTTACTGGAAGCCCACCTGCCCTCCCAGTTCAGCCTGGTTCTGCTGTGGAGTGATGGACTGTTTAGAGCCACTGTCATCTTCCATGTAGAAACTATGCTTTCCCTTGGCCCTTCTCCTGGTGGAGGGATAAGAGCCTCTGGTCTTAAGTATAGCCTTGTTTCTCCTCCATCTGATAAAGCTGAAATAGTTAGGCTCACCAGGCTCTATTATTTCATGCTGTCATTTGCAACATGAAGGTTTTGCTGCAATGCAAGCAGTGGTATGCAATTACTGTTAGGCTCCAGACATACTCATGTTTTTGCCACTTGCATATTATCTCAAGGCTTTTTTTTTTTTCATCCCAGCCAGTCAAGTCTTGAAATTAAAATTGAGTTGAAGTGGCATGTTTTTAGAGTTTGGTTTTTTTTTTTTACTCTTAAGCACGTGTTTGAAAAGATCTCCCAACACAGTAATTTTGTGAACAATATGACAAAAAGTGATTTTTATTTTTGTTTTTGAGTTACCCTGCTGGAATAATTTACAGGGTAGGAAAGGTCACTTTAGGGAAGCAGCTTTCAGTACCATTACAACCACAGCTCTCCTAAAAGCTACTGTTGCTGCTGTTCACTGTACAAAAAAAAAAAAAAAAAAAAAAAAAAAAGTCAAGAAGTATATTTTAGAAAGAAAGCTGAAATTAAAAAAAAAAAATGGCAGTCTGCTTTCATAATCCAGTCATAATGGAGGCTAAGAATTTTTAAGACTGATATGATGCTATACATTTACTTATAAATGCACTTATGTAACAAAGCTATTCTTATTTTGCTAATAAAAAATGCACTACAGTAGTCACGCTCAAATGTTAAGATGATAAAAATTATTTATACATTTTTTTTCCTTAACGAGCATGGGAAAGCAACCAAAATAAAATAAATTTTTAAATGTCTGTTTTTTTTAAGCACTAGTCTCAGTGAACTTAGTCCAAGGTGTGGGAATTTATACCAGGTTGTATTTGCATTCTCAGTCACTAACATTCAGTATCAGTAAGTTAAGTATTCGGTGTAAGTCAGTTAAACTCAGACGGTGCCTGTTTCTCTCCATTGTCTCTACAAGGACATTGGGTAATAGGGTTATGTTATATACTTAACCTCAGTTGGTTAATGTTATTGGAAATTAATCTTACCTTTAAGTCACTAACAAACTTTATTTTACACTGTATGTGAACAAAGGAAATGAGTGCCTCAATATTTATTATCAATTTCCCCTATTGTAAATTCGCTAAGGCATGTTACATTGCAGCCAAAGATGTGTCCTCGCCTTGGGACTGATACAAGCCAACTAGCTTTAATTGAGGTAATTATTTCAGCCTTATAAATACTGAGCTTATCGTGGGATGTAAAACTCACAGTAAAGCATGGTAAATAGCCTTAAGTACATCCCATGCTGCTGTGATTGCCCTGCTGTCGTGACCCAGATAGCTAATTTACGCCTAGAGAGCAGATTTGTCTGCATCAGTCCCACTCACTTTGATTGTAGTGTAGGCATACTCTAAATCAGTAGGATTTTTAGTCTGTGATTATACTTGATATATATGAAAGCAGAACTGGGCTGGTATCTTTTCCTGTGCAATGCAGCTGATATGTCTACTAAAGCAAAAGCTGCTTCATTTAAGCATGCTCTCTTTTGCAAATGCAGAGACACCAGTATTTTTCTTGGATAGCATTTGTTCCCAGTTGTAGCCATCAAAAGGTCAGAAGAAGTTCAAAATGACATGAAGGAGTTTATCTATTTGTTTGGAAAAATGATCTGGTTATTGCCATAGCAAGTTATATTAAATTGTTTTGGTTGTATGAGATAGGATTTTTATATTAATGCCATATTTTAAATGTATTTGTAAAACAGTTGAGCTTTGACTAAGATCTGTGCAGTTTCATAATTGAGACATTTGCAAATTTACAGTTAATATTATTTTGGCAGGAACCAAACATAGATGCACTTTAAAAGAAAAACTTTGGATAATTGCATCATGATGGATCTTTTGAGTCCTGTTCATTTCTGCTCTCAAGGATATTAAATCAATACAAATCTCATGACTGACTCTATGCAATATGTGAATGATATATGTGATGAGGTTTGGATTTTTTTCCCATTTATGTGTGCAGGATGTGTAGATGTGCCATTAAAGTTGACAGAGTGTTTAAGCAGAGTTGCAATGTTAATGGCATGGTTTACCTCAGGTGTAAAATGGGAATGGCAATACATATCTTTTGTAATATCACAGGTGAAAAGTGCTACAATAATTTGTTATAAGCGAGGTAAGATTTCTCTCCCATCAGAATAGTCATTTAAAAATCTGACAACTATCTGCTTGCTGCTTGTTATTATTGTGGTGACTTTTAGAGGGCTTACACCATAATTAAGAGACTGAAGCCTAGATGCTCCACATTATGGAGCATGATGCCTTTTGACAGTATTTGTAGTCCTTGCGTGGAATTTTGTGTATTAAGAGTTGCTCATGCAGTATGATTTTGGGTCTGATTCAGATCCTATTTACAATGTTAAAAACTTTATTAGGAGCTAAGGGCTTTTTTAATATTCATTGATTTTGAACACTTTTGGAGAAATCACATTTTAGATTAAGAAAATATGTCACAAAAATGACATTTAAATTTTATGAATATGAAATGTATCTATAATTGAGGTTTATTATTGCTAATTGTTTACCTGTAGTGATTGGAATTGATTTATTTCTTAATCATAACTATAGTTCTAGAAAGACAATAATCCCTCCTTTATTTTCACTAAATTTGATGTAATAGGATATAAGTTAAAATTCCCAAAAGGTGGAAAAAGTAGCAAAAAAGAAAATGACAACAGGAAATGTAATTTTCTTCTTTCAGAACTGCCAGACATTTGTATAATACAGGATATCCTGTATATATAGTGAAGTTAAATATGAAAATCATACAAGGCACGCTCTTTTCTGTATTGTCATGGCAGCTATGCTTTTCTAAACATGCAGCAGCTTAAATTTCCAGAAATTCAGGAAAACAGCAACTGCATCTGGACCTATTGCCTGTGCAATTGGTCCAACATGTGAGGTTTGTTGAACGTGTACAAACTGTGCACTGTGACTTTTCTGTCCAGTACTGTTCCAGATCGCACCTTCTTGCTACTTCACATTTCATGATGTGACTTCTAAAAGTAGTTATACACTTTTGGGATGCTGTCAAGAAGATTATTGAAGATGCAGATGGGTATTAATGGGGATCAGCAAAGGTCACTGACTCAATCTATATCTTGCTGTCGAGCAAAAGATACTTGTTCTTTGTGAACATTTTTTGTCACCACCATATGTCTTCTCTACTTACACATCACAAAGCCAGATATCATAAGACACCATTCCGTCCGCATCTGCAGCAAGGGACTCCACTGTACATTTTGCTCTGCTGTGTGCTGAACTTTCAGTGATACCAGCAGCAGTGATAAGTATGTAGTAACTGAAAGATATTTAGATATCAGTGTTATACACTGGAAGCAGTGCAGAAGTGGAGATTATTACAGCAGTGAAAGTTTTGGGGACAAAAGAAACGCATCCATACTAAAACCAGGCTTCATTAGTCCTGCTTACTGAGCAACTAGGCTTTAAATTATGGAATGCTTCTGAATGTACCTCATTATTAAGCCTCTGGTAAGTGTCTTTTCCTCTCAGTCAGTTTGTTTATTCATCCTTGATTCCAAGGATTTGCTCAGTTTTCTAGTAAGAATAATATATTTCCTATCCAGATGCCACATGGGATTACTAGACAATTTACTTATCTGGACAAAATAAATGTCTTTCCTTTGAAGCCTGAAGTAACTCACATCCTTCTCTGCTCTCTACTGGAGAATGAAAAGTCTTTGAGAAAAAGAAGCAAAATCTTCCACAGTGACATACTATCGTATTTTGTTGCATGATCCTTGGTATTTTTTGACAGAATAAGTCAGCAGAGGCTAGAATTGTAGTGCATTAACCTCTCCTGTCTCACTCTTCCCATACTCCCAGTTTCTTGGCAAGTTTTTAGACAAATTTGAATAGGCTAAGAAGACAGTCCTGGGATTGCAGCAGCTGTTTGGGCTGTCTTGTTACAGTGTCTTATCTAAAGTTGGCCGTGACTCTGCAATAGCAGTGACTCCCTAATGCTAAAGTACTTTTTCATCTTCTCCTCTCACCTTTTACTTTGATTTTTGGCTGAAAACATTGGCTTCTTTAGTTTACTGTTGTTAGGTAGAGTGAATTCAAGACACTAAGCAATGAAGGGGTCTGAGTTTAGGAATGTTTTCAAAATAACTATAAAATATGAAATTTATGTTATCCACAATATGTTGGAGGTCAGTTTGCCCTCAAAACATAATGTCTGACAATTGTGCTTTCTTAGTGTGGGTTAGAAAAAGAATATAGTAGACTTAGGAAAACATAATAATTTAAGAAGTGACACATTTCAACAAAGACATAAAACTGTAGGCAGTACAGAAAAGAATCAAAACCTTAGGAAACCATTACTTCATTAGGATAAATATTTTATGTCTTTTAAAAGACTCCTTATTAAAAAGGGTAAGCTCTAGGACATTCATGTTTGCATGAAATCATAAATCTGCTGTTTGAGAACAAGAAGTACTTCTTACTATGGATAAATTGATTTTTATTACAGCTTCATCAAATTCTTTAAAAATAGTTCATCTGAGTGTATAGCTAAGAGTCAGCACACAGTTATTTTTAATATTCTCTAGTCTTACAAGTGTAGCGGTCAGGCCAGTTAGAAAAGTCAGCACCATACGGTAAGCGTGCAGTCAGTCTGTGAGACATAAAAAGTTGAACAAGGACTCATTTGCTTGCTATTAGCAGGAACATGTTCCTCTTGAGGAAGCCCTGACATAAAATATTCAAATGTACTCTTTCTTTTTCTCACATTGCTTAGCTTCTCCCGCCCTTGCTTTAGCATGCCTTCCCTTTCCCTTTGCCCTCAAATGTATGGGCTAATATATATGACTTAAAGTTATCTACATTCCCAACAGACTAGCAGCCAGGCAATACTGGCAGGTCAAGAACAAGCTTAGATTTTAACTTGTCTGCATGTTGATTCAGGGTTTATTTTGTCTGTGGTTGAGAGGGAGCTGATAGAGCTCTGTACCTCACTGAAAACCCAAGGCTTTTCTCTTTTGGCAGAGGGGAAGCTGCAACTCCTGCTTAAATCAGGAAAATTGTGAAGTCCCTGTTAATTTCTTTGTATTTAAGCAGAGAATTTTTCTAATTATGCAAGAGGGAGAAAGACAGGAAAGGAGTGGGGAAAGGTTACACTTTCATCACATTTTCTGGGTCTCCCAGTTCATTTAGCCTTATCAGTATCTTTTCGATTGCAAGCTCTTGGGTGCTGTGACTGTTTTTATGTATGCCTTTAATAGCCTATCACTGGTGTACAATAGATAACTAGTTACAAATTGTTGGGTTTTCCAAGGAAACATTTTTTTTTCCAGATAATACCGAGAAACTAAAATTGTTTGCATAAAAGCGTCAGTTTCAGGGAAACTTCTGATGAATAAAACTTTGGGGAAAATGGTTCAAAATCCTCTAAACCTGTTGTTCTTACATTTCTAAACAGAAAGTTCATTTCTCAGTTCAGAACTCCTTTCAGCTTTAAAGCTCAGTAAGCTTATAATGAAACATTTTATTATGGTTTATAAAATCTTGAAATAATACAAATGGCTTAAAAAAAAATCCAATTTGCTCCAAAGCATTTTGTTATTGTTATTGCTTTACAAACAATGTGAGGTTTTGGCTATATCCAGTACAATAATTTTGCATGCAGCTCTGCTAAATAATGATTAATTTCTCCTTTGTGTTAAACTCTGAGGATAGTGGGAAAATAATCAAAAGAAGAACTAGTTTATTTTGCTTTATTTTTAAAATTTAAACTTGAGGAAAAAGTAAAACTTGTTTTGGATTAATAATTTTATTGTTAAAATTTTTGACATGGATTATAACCACTGGTTCTATTGTTTTCTAATTAATTTATCTGCTTTGAGTTCCTTTGTAAAAAAGTCAACATTTAAGGCCAGTACACTTGCTGCTCTAACTACTCTCCTATTTCTGAAATATGCCTGCTGCATTTGTGTTAGCCTACACAAGCCGTCTAAATAATTTCACTTAAAACTCTTTGGGAAAAAAAAATGCCTTTTTACCTAAAATTTTTTTGGCGCAGAGAGGAGAGTTGAGAAAGGCTGGAAGGGCAAAGGCATAGTTTTAAAGATGAAATAGGAAAATGGTGAATGGAATAGGGAAA